>NW_007249409.1:442232-475525 GCF_000164805.1 Carlito syrichta | reverse complement strand
TGAGGTCTTGCCAAGTTGCCCAGGTGGGTCTCGAACCCGCGGGCTCAGGCAATCTACTCACCTCAGCCTCCCAAAAGTGCGGGATTACAAGCTGAGCCACCGAGCCCGGCTAGCAGAAATATTTGTAAAGCACTTATCTAATAAGGATCTAGTATACAGAATACATTAAGAACTCCTATAACTCAAAAATCAAATCAAAGAACTCAATATAAAAATGAGCAAAAGACTTGAATAGAAAATTCTCTAAAGAAGATTAATAGGCTGGGCACCGTGACTCATGCGTATAATCCCAGTATTTTGGGAAGCCGAGGTGAAAGGATTGTCTAAGCACACAAGTTGGAGACCAGCCTGGGTCACTTGGTGAGACCTCATCTCTCAAATAAATCAAGAAAAATTAACCAAGCATGATGGTGCATGCCTAGTTCCAGCTACTTGGAAGGCTGAGGCGGACCGATCGCCTAAGCCCAGCAGGTCGAGGCTGCGGTGGCCATGCACATGCCACTGCACTCCAGCCTGGGTGACAGAGTGAGTCTCCAACTCAAAAAAAATAAAGGGACTAATAAATGGCCAACAAATACATAAAATAATGTTCAACATCATTAGGGAAATGCAAACCAAAGCTGCAATGGGATACCACTTCACACTCACTATGTTGGCTATAATTTCCTTATAATGGAAGTAACAAATGTTGGCAAAGTTAGGGAGAGCCCACATACATCCATCACTGGTGAGAATGTAAAATGGTGCAGGCTCTTTAGAGACTAGCCCAGCAGTTTCTCAAAAAGTTAAGTTATGACCAGCAGTTCCACTCTTAGATATATGCCCAAGGGAAATATGTTTCATGTACACAAAAACTTGTACATGAAAGTTCCTAGCAGTATTATTTATCATAGCTGAAAACAACCCAAGTGATAAATAGACTTTAAAAAATCAGAAACAACCCAAATGTCTACCAAATTATGAATGGATAAACAAAATGTGGTGTATCCATACATCGGAATATTATTCAGTCATAAAAAGTAATGGAAGCCAGGCTCGGTGGCTCAGCCTGTAATCCCGCGGTTTGGGGAGGCTGAGGCAAGTGGATTGCCTGAGCCCACGGGTTCGAGACCCGCCTGAGAAACTTGGCGAGACCTCATCTCTCCATTAAATCAAAAAATTAGCCAGGCGTGGTAGCGCCCGTGTAGTTCCAGCTACTTGGAAGGCTGAGGTAGAAGGATCGCCGGAGCCCAACAGGTCAAGGCTCAGTGAGCAGGAGCGTGCCACTGCACTCCAGTCTAGGTGACAGAGTGAGACTCCAACTCAAAAAAATAAAAATTAAAAATAAAAATAAATAAAAAAGTAATGGATACATGCTACAACATGGATACACCTTGGAAACATGCTTAGTGAAAGAGGCCAGACTCAAAAAGCTACATATTATATGAGTTCATGTATAGAAAATGTCCAGAATAGACAACCCCATAGAGACAGGAATTAGATTAGTGGTTGGCAGGAGTTGGGGGAAGAGGAATGGAGAGTGACTGCTAACGGGCAAAAGTTTATTTTGGTGGTGTCAAAAATATCTAGAATTAGATAGTGATGGTTGCACAAACTTTTAAGAATACTAAAAATCATGAATTGTACACTTTAAAGTACTGAGTTTTATGGTATGTGACGTGTATCCTTATTTTTAAAAAGTAAAACTGATTGTGTTGATGGCTTTATAACTCTGTGATTATATCAAACACCATCAATTGTATACTTTTTTTTTTTGAGTTGGAGTCTCACTCTGTCACCCACACTGGAGTGCAGTGGCCGCTCCCGGCCACCGCAGCCTCGACCTGCTGGGCTCCGGCGATCCTTCCGCCTCAGCCTCCCAAGTAGCTGGAACTACAGGTGCGCGCTACCACGCCCGGCTAATTTTTTTATTTATTGTAGAGATGAGGTCTCGCTGCCCAGGCGGGTCTCGAACCCGCGGGCTCAGTCAATCCACTCACCTCAGCCTCCAAAAGGCACGGGATTACAGGCTGAGCCATTGAGCCCAGCTAATTGTATACTTTTTAATGGACGAATTGTATGGTATGCAAATTATATCTCAATAAAGCTATTACCAAAAGAAAATTTTATGACCAGGGTTCAAATCCAGGTCTTTCCATTTCCAAAACAAATACTTTTCATCACCCTACCACCTTGCTTTATTTGTCAGATGACTAATCCCAAGAGAAATTTTTACCTCCCTTCTTTCCTCATACAAGCTCCTTTTCCTCTCCTGTTCTGACCTCTGAGCACCAAAAGTTCCAGGCAAGTAGTTTCTTCTTTCTAAGCAGTGTTGTCCAACTCAGTCCTTCCTCAAAAGCTCTAGAATCTAAAGTCCAGTCTCCTTACCCTGCAAGTAAGGCCTCTCAAGATCTGACACCAACTTTGTCTCCCTGCTGCACATGGCCAATGTTCTAGCCAAATAAATCTCCCTGCCATCCTTGAATCACTTTCTTTCCTGCTGTTCCATGTCCCTGCAGAACCCTCTCACCACACTCCGCCTAGTGGCCAAATCCTGCCTCTCTGCTCTGATGCTAACTGGCACCTTCTTTAAGTTCACAGTTACACGCACCCATGTATGAGTATTAGTTGCACTTCCTCTGAGCTCTCATGCATCTCTATTTATACCACTACACATTTCTCCCTATACTGAAGTATTTTGGCATGTATTCCTTGAGGACCACCTAATAAATGATCCAAAGCATGCAGCACAGTGTCTGGCACACAACGGCACTCACAAAAGTCACATCGAACTAACTGGAAGTGTATTCAGTCTCTCCTCCAATCACCTCACTGTTCTATTTTCCCTAATGGTGATTTTCCTGCCAAGTAGAAACACTACAGGCAGTTTGAACAAGATGTTTAGAATGATAATGAATGAAAATGGGCTACAGCCACATTTATTTCATATAAATTAACCTCTGTGGGCTTTATTGCCTTGGTTGCCTTGACTACCTAGCTGCTGGTTGGCATACTCTGCTCAACCCAAGGGATGGAAATGTTTCCCTGGCAGAGTGATGTCAGCCAGGGATGAAATGAAAAGGATGAGAGCTCTGAAGTTCACATACTAGCAGCTTCCAGAGTGGTTCATATTGTCACCTCATTGGGACACCTCCTTCCTGTTCCTGAACTCCAACTGAGTCAGGCAAGGAGTTGGGAGTCCAGGTGGTGTGCCACAATTATGTTTTAACCAGGTCCCCGGAAGGGGAGTCAGAGAGAGTCAGGCCAACAGCCCCTACTGTGGGCTTCCTGTAGAGGTGCCCTCATTGGAGATGCCCTTTGATTTCCTAACCACTGCTGCCCCCTGGTGCCCTGACCCACCACACCCAACAATGCCCCACCAGACCTATCCACCAGCACATTAGAAAAACAATGCAGGATAGGCCTGGGGCCTCACGCCTATAATCCCAGCATTTTGGGAGGCTGAGATGACAGGATTGCCTGAGCCCACGGGTTCAAGACCAGCCTGGGCAACTTGGTGAGACCTCATCTCTACAATAAGTTAAAAAATTAGCCGGACGTGGTGGCTCATGCCCAGAACTTTGGGAGGCCGAGGAGGGAGGATTGCCTGAGCTCAGGAGTTCAAGACCACCCTAGGCAACTTAGCAAGATCTCATCTCTACAGCAAGATCTCATCTCTAAAAAATTAGCTGGATGCGGTAGTGTGCTCCTATAGTCTGAGCTTCCTGGGAGGCTGAGGAGGAAGGATTGCCTGAGCCCAAGAGATCAAGGTTGCAGTGAGCCATAAGTGTGCCATTGCACTCCAGCCTGGGCAACAGAGTGAGTCCCTAATGCAAATATGAGCAAATTAATTAAATTAAGTAAAAATAAACTGGTGAAATTAATTTTAATAATTTCATTTAGCCCAATATATCCAAAATATTAGCTTTTCAATATGTAATCATTATAAAATTAATGAGATAGTCTACATTCTTTTTCCATGCTAACTCTTCAAAAATGTGGTGTGCATTTTACTTTATAGCATACCTGAATTTAGACAAGCCAAATATCAAGTGCCCAACAGCCACACCCGGTTAGTGGCTACTGTACTGGACAGTTTAGCTCTCATGCCTGGAATAGCCCTGCCCCTGCGGGTCTAACCAGCACTACACCATGTCCTGAGGCAAATACTATCTTTAGACTAATCCTCTTCCCTGAGCTCCAGACTCAGAGAGTCAGCTTCCTGTTTGTCATCTCCACTTGCCTATCTAACCAGAAATCTCTATAAGTTCTCCAAAACTGCATTCTTTTCCTCCCCAAAATCTATCATAACCTGCCCCAACTCAGTCAATGGCACCTCCATCCACCCAGGTGCTGGAACTAAAACCTAAGAAGTCATGCTTTTCCTTCATCCAAACAATCATCCAGTCCCATCAGTTCAGTCCATAGATACATTGGTTTACCTGCCTGCATCTCCACTGCTATTGCCCTAGACCAGGTTAACATCATCTTGTCTGGACTACTGAATGATTCCTCACCACTTCTACTCCTACCCTCCCATCCCCTTACTCCACACCCACACAGAGCAGTTGGAGGGATTCCCCCCACCACATCTCTCCACCAGCTTCCTGAGGCTTTCTAATAAAATTCAAACTCCTCACCCAGCTTTGCCACACCCTCCACTCCCTGCTCCCTGCACCTCACTGCCTATCATTTTCCCACCAGCTATATATGCTTCAAACCTCCTGAACTCATTCCCACTTTCTGGTCCCTCTATCTAGAACATTCTTCCTCCAGACCTTTGCACAGCTGACTCCTTCTCATCATTCTGGTCTTGAGTGGCCATTCCCTTCACCTTATCTACACTAGTTACTTCATCCCCAGTCATTGTCCATCCCATTAGCTTGTTTTTACTTCATAGCACTCATCACTCCTGTCATTATTTGTCTGATTGGTTATTTCTCTGTCCCTTCCATTAGAATACAGGATGGAATACTGTGCAGCCATAAAGAAGGACAAAATTATAGACTTTGCAGCAACTTG
Organism: Carlito syrichta; assembly: GCF_000164805.1. Taxonomy (NCBI): domain Eukaryota; kingdom Metazoa; phylum Chordata; class Mammalia; order Primates; family Tarsiidae; genus Carlito; species Carlito syrichta. The sequence goes on along the minus strand of NW_007249409.1, from coordinate 470,524 downwards.
GATGGATTTGGAGTCTATCATACTCAGTGTTCTATCAGAGAAACAAAGAACTGAGTACCACATGTTCTCACTCATAAGTATCATAATACTACAAGAAAGGGATTGACAGTAGTGGGACACTCCCAGGGGAAGGGAGGGGACACATAACATCAATAAGTTTACCTGATCCCAAACCAGGGAAAGTGAGGACCAATGGGAGGCCCAAACCTCACCTGTACAATGACCACTTATGCACCTAATCCTGAATTGCACCCTAATCTTGAATTGTACCCTAATCCTGAATTGTATCTTTAAAATATAGAACATAAGTTGTTTTCAAAAGAATAAATCTTTTTTAAAAAGAAGAACTTAAGTTCTATGAGAGAAAGAATTTCTCTTGTATTGTTCATCTGTTTTTGTAGCAACTAGAACAGTATCCAGCACACAGTAACACATGAGGGAGTGAGTGAGTGAGTGAATACTGTTCCTTGTATTGGGAACATTTTCTCCTCCCCAGCGTTAGCCCCTTCTCTTTTTTTTTTTTTTTTTTTGAGTTGGAATCTCACTCCATTGCCCAGGCTGGGCACATCAACCTACTGGGCGCAGGCAATCCTTCTGCCTCAGTCTTCCAAGTAGCTGGAACTACAGGTACGCACTATCATGCCCAGCTAATTTTTGATTTATTGTAGAGACGAGGTCTCGCCAAGTTTCCCAACCTGGTCTCAAACCCACAGGCTCAAGCAATCCACTCACCTCAGAAAGTGCTGAGATTACAGCCTGAGCCACCAAGCCTGGCCTAGCTCCTTCTCTTTCGTGCCTTAGGTTAAGTGTCACCTGCTCAGAGAGCACACCCAGATTGCCCTGCTTTATTCTCTATCTCAGCATCCTCCTTGCTACCCTCATAGCACATACCACAATTTTTACTTTAGCCAATTTGTTTACTTTCTTTTTTGTCTTCTCCACTGCCCGTATCACCACTTCTGGACTCTGCACTCCATACAGGGACAATGTCTGTTCACTCCTGTCACCCACCTGCCTAGCACAAAGCTTGACTTGTTGAATGAATAGTACTTCTTGAATGAATAGTCAACTCTTCCTGCCTAGCACAAAGCTTGACTTGTTGAATGAATAGTACTTCTTGAATGAATAGTCAACTCTTCCACCTGCCTAGCACAAAGCTTGACTTGTTGAATGAATAGTACTTCTTGAATGAATAGTCAACTCTTCCTGGGACCTCCCAGCCCTGCCCAGGTAAGCAATCCTCTGGGGCCATCCTACAGATATCTGCAAAAAGCCTGCCTTGCCCTGATCTCTTCTGGCTTCCAGGAGCTACAGGTCCCATCTCATTGGACCACTGAGGCTGCCTGGATATGCTGTGACCTGGGAACCCAGCCTCAAAGAAAGGGGCCGGAGTGGGGCAGCAAGTGGGAAGACCACTGTCACCAGGGTGTGTTCCCCTCCCTCTCTCCCCTGGGGTTATCAGAGCCCTCTTCCCAACAAGGATCCCAAGAGCCCACCCAAGTTGGGCTGCAGGAAGGCTTCTGACCACTGAGACCCAGCTTCCACTCTCCCCAGTACCCAGCCCACCCCACCGGGCTGGGCACACAACCAAGCACTTCAATGCTCCCACTCATCAGGCCAAAAGGCAACAAGTCTGTTCCCCATGCCCACACTGTGGATGGACAGAGGTCCACAGCATCCCTAGGTGAAGGGGATGGGGAGTCCCCATCAGAAATTTTCCTTCCACTCAAGTCTCAGGCCTAAAAGATCATAGAGTCCAAGCTCCCCACTGTTGCAGAAGCCCAGAGAGGAGCGGGAACATGCTCAGGGCCACACAGCCAAACCTCAGGCTCCTGTGGGAGTAGGTAACAGACAGGCTCTCCCCTGGAGCTCAGGGGTCAGGTCACCCCTGCCTTTTCTTTCTTCCATGCTCCCTCTCCCTTGGGAAAATCAGGAGAAGTGTGGTTATAACTTCCTCACACCCGGGCTTTCTCCTCCATGGTGGCATTTCTTTCTTTCTTTTTTTTTTTTTTTTTTTTTTTTGAGTTGGAGTCTCACTCTGTCGCCCAGACTGGAGTGCAGTGGCCGCTCCCGGTCACCGCAGCCTGGATCTGTTGGGCTCCGGTGATCCTTATGCCTCAGCCTTCCGAGTAGCCGGAATTACAGGCATGCGCTACCACGTCCGGCTGATTTTTTTGATTTATTGTAGAGAAGAGGTCTCGCTGCCCAGGCGGGTCTCGAACCCGCGGGCTCAGGCAATCCACTCCCCTCAGCCTCCCAAAGGCGCGAGATTACAGGCTGAGCCACCGAGCCCGACATCATGGCGGCATTTCCAGCCTCACGGTGCAGGGCAGGGAAGGGGAGTAGGTGGTGGTTATGGAGAGCGGTTCCCTCTTTTGAGAGATGCACATGGTGACGCTGAGGCCCGAAACAGTGAAGTGACTTGCACAAGGACACACAGCGAGGCGGAAACCACGCCAAGGCCAGACCCAGGAATGCTGCCTCCAGCTCAGATCCAGACCCCATGGTGCCGCGCCTCCAGGAAGGGCGAAGATCCCGGCCACCGCCACATCCGCTGTGACACCGGAGGAGAGCAGTGGATGAGGCCAAACCCACAGCCTCTCCCGGGTCAGATGCTCTCGGCACGGTGGAAGGGTGAAGGGGGCGCACCTCCCAGCTTGGGCGCCGAGAGCGAGGGCTCTGTCCCTTCCCCTGCAGCTCTGGGGCTCAAGGGAAGGCTGTGCGGCCGAGAGCCACCTCGGGGTCATGTCGTCCACCCTGCCCCAAGGGCCTCGAAGATCCTGGGAGAAAACACCCAGGCCGACTCCGCAAATCTCCCCTCACCCACCCCAGAGTCTTTCTTTGCCCTCACTGTGACAAGGACACCGTGACGGCCAGAGGGCCGCCAGGCTCAAGAAATGCAGCCCGTGCAGCAACTGACTCTTGGAGAAAGTGTGCGACCCACAGGCGGGGAGACCTGACTGACCTGCTGATTGGCTGGCAGGATGACTGACAGGCTGGCTAGACTGATTGACAGGACAGACCGACAATTCTTGGTTGCCAGCATGTTGACAGGGTTGACTGACAGGCGGACGGGGGTGCTGCGGCGGCCGCCAGCCTCCCAGTCTCGGTCTCCGCCTCCGCCCACTTCATGCCGACTCACTGCGCGGTCTCTCCCCATCACGCAGAAGTCAAAGCGCCCGGAGCTGGGCGGCCGCGGCTCCCTCCCGAGGTCGCTCGAGTCCCTGCGGGGCCCCGTGGCGCCACCTCGTGGCCGCGCCCGGAAGGGAGAGGCGTGGCGGGGTGGCGGGGAGGCAGGGCTGGTGGGCGTGGCCGAAAAGGTACAGGGAACCGCGCTCCAACTGCCCTTTCCCCGGACTCTGCCCCTCTTCCCCGCCTTCTTTGCTCGCTCCCTGGGCCACCTTCTCCTCCCCTGTCAGAGTGGGCAGGTCCCCTCGGGAGCCTGAGTCGCCCTGCAGACCTGTCCAGTGGCCTGATGGGCTTCTCTCAGACGCCCCAGCAGCCTGGGCATACCGACAGCTCCAGAAACCCGCTGGGGCGGGGGACCGGGGCACCCTTTGCGCGCCAGGCTGGTGGCAGAGCATGGCGGGGTGTTCGCCCCCGTCACCCAGGAAACCCACAGAAATGCTTGAGGACTCTGCGAGGGCCTAGGGGGTTGGGAGTTGAGTGAGAAAATGAGAACTACAACAGATGAAGTATGCATTATTTCTGTTACTGAGCCCAGAAGTATCCCTCACCCCTACTTTTTTCCTCCTCCCAGCCCGCTGATCTTCACACCTGCAAAACTCACCTGCCTTTCAGACAGGTGAAACGTGGTGAACACCGGCGGGGCCCCTAGGTGGCAGCAAAGGTCTGAGAACGTAGTGCCAGAACCGGGCCTCCCTTCCACTCCAAATTCAGCGGGACCTGGAGCTCGTAATAGACTGGCTTCAGTCTGTTATGGCCACAGACTCCACTCCAAACTCAGAAAGACCAGAAAAGATGGGTTCGCTTCACAAAGGAGAGAAATAAGGTCCAGAGTGGCAGAAACATCCTCACATGCCGAAGTGACTTGAGACCTGACTGTGACCCAGGGGAAGAGGAGGCGTGGCAGAGAAAGGAGAGGATAAAAGGAGGCCATAGGAAGTGATGGTTCAGGGCGCAGATGCACTCACATCTGCCATCCAGACCGTGTCCCTATGGGAGTCTCCTCAGTTCCCCGAGACTCGGGTTCCTCATCTGTAAAATTAAGGACAAGAAGGGTACCTGCTTCTCAGGACGTTTTGAGGATTAACTGAGATGCTGCATGGAAATCACTTAGTACAGTGCCTGGCACATAAGTGCTCTGTAGTCACATTAATAAATGTAAAGCAGTGTTCCACAGGCCACCCAAACCATGTTTGGCTGGCATGTGAGTGTGATTTCTTTTATAATGTGTCGACTTCACTAGGCTACAGGCCCCAGTTATTTTTTAAATTAATTTATTTAAGTTAGCCAGTCTCAAACTCCCAGGCTCAAGCAATCTTCCCACCTTGGCCTCTCAAGTAGCTGAGACTACAGCCATGCACCACCACGCCCAGCAGGCTCCAGTCATTTCATCAAACACTAATCTAAAGGTTAGGTGAAGGTACTTTGTAAATGCAAATAAAGTCCATTATCAGTTGACTGAAAGTATAGAAGAGTATCCTATATTATTTAGGTGGACCTAATACAATCCATTGAAAGGCCTTAAAATTAGAGTTGAAGCTCCCCTGAAGAAGAAATTCTGCCTATGGATAGTAGCTTCAGCCCTTGGTAAGAGTTCCTGCCTGTGCTTACTGATTTGTCTGGTCTAGCCAGCCCCACAATTGCACAAATCAACTCCTGGCAACAAATCTCTTACTATGTATCCTCTTACTGGAATAGTTTCTGTGGCTGAGGAAGCAGTGTGAGTTTTTGTATGTGTGCATGTTGGGGTCACAGGGCCTAATCTTCCTACTTATTCACTCCTTAAGCTCTGGGTATTTTGTGACTTCTGGGGTTCAGCAGTTGGAGGTTATAGCAAATGGGTTGTTTATGAGGCAGATAGGGAGGAAGGGCCCCTTCCACCAGCCTCATGGATGAGTCCTGCTTGTTCCTAGGCTTTCTCTATGGCCCCCTCTTCCCAAGGGAAGCCAGGCTCGTCCTCTTTCCCCTGTGGCAGGTGTAGGATTAGGATAAGGGCTACACAGCATGCTGTCTCCCTGGGAACCAGCTGGTGAGGAGGCGGCTTCTCCCTCAGCAACCAGCTGGTCCACATGTCCCTGTACCCAGCCTCTCCTGCCTCTACTCCACAGGCCTGTGTGTCATATGGAAACCCATGCTTCTTGTCCTCACACCCTAATTCTAACAGTTGCTCATATTCATCAATTACATTCTAGGTTGGAGCACTATGCCAAGGTCTTTACTAACTCACATCCTTTAGCCTCACCACAAACCCATGGGGCAAGAATCATCATTGTCATCATCCCCATTTTGCAGAGGAAGAAGCTGAGGCACAGAACCTTCCACCTGTTCCTCCTCATGGAGAGAACTGCCCCACACAGAACCTTAAAGGTGGGCTGGGAACACCTGTGGTAGAAAGAGTGGCTCTGATGGTCAGGTGCTGCTGAAATGAGGGGTCTTGTTACTTCTCAGACCCTCAGTTTGCTCCTCTGCACACACTACGAGTTGGGCCACTTAAAAGCCCAGGGGCAGCTTTGCAGATACCACTGCCTTGAGCCTTTTTCCATTAGCCACTGTCAACCCCACCATGTTCTCCGACATCGCCAGTGACTGCAAGCCCTTGGGCCACATCTTCAAGCTGTTTGCAGACAAAGTTCCAAAGACAGCAGAAAATTTTGTGCTCTGAGCACTGGAGAGAAAGGATTCCATTATAAGGGTTCCTGTTTTCACAGAATTATTCCAGGGATTATGTGCCAGGGTGGTGACTTTACACACCATAATGGCACTAGTAGCAAGTCCATCTATGGGGATAAATTTGATGATGAGAACTTTATCTTGAAACATACAGGTCCCAGCATCTTGTCCATGGCAAATGCTAGACCCAACACAAACAGTTCCCAGGATTTTGTTATTGTTGTTGTTGTTTTGAGTTGGAGTCTCACTCCTTCACCCAGGCTGGAGTGCAGTGGCATGCATGCTCACGGCCATCCCAGCATCAACCTGCTGGGCTCTGGTGATCCTTTCACCTCAGCCTTCCAAGCAGCTGGTACTACAGACGCATACTACCATGCCTGGCTTTTTTTTTTTTTTTTTAATTGTAGAGACGAGGTCTCGCCAAATTTCCCAGGTGGGTCTCGAACCCATGGGCTCAAGCAATCCACTCGCTTCAGCTTCCCAAAGTGCTAGGATTATGGCTGAGCCACCGAGCCTGGCCAGTTCCCAGTTTTTCATCTGTACTGCCAAGACTGAATGGTTGAATGGCAAGCATGTGATCTTTGGCAAGGTGAAAGAGGGCATGAATGTTGTGCAAGCTATGGAGGGCTTTGGGTATAAGAATGGCAAGACCAGCAAGAAGATCACCATTGCTGACTGTGGACAACTCCAATAAATTTAACTTGTTTATGCCTGTACCATAAGAAATAAGATAGACAAGTGGGACCTCATCAAACTGACAAGCTTCTGCAAAGCAAAAGAAACCATCAAGAGAGCAGAAAGACAGCCCACAGAATGGGGAAAAAATATTTTCCAACTGTATATTTGACAAAGGGCTAACATCTAGGCTCTACAAGGAACTCAAACATGCCAAAAAGAAAAAACAAACAACCCCATTAAAAAGTGGGCAAAAGACATGAATAGACACCTCTCAAAAGATATACGGGCAGCCAACAGAAACATGAAAAAGTGCTCAGCCTCACTAATAATCAGAGAAATGCAAATCAAAACCACATTGAGATACCACCTAACTCCAGTAAGAATGACCATCATTAATAAAACAAACAACAGATACTGGCAAGGATGCAGAGAAAAAGGAACGCTTCTACACTGCTGGTGGGAATGCAAACTAGTGCAAACGCTTTGGAAGACAGTGTGGCAATTTCTGAGAGAACTAGAAATTGACCTTCCATATGACCCAGCAATCCCCTATTGGGAATATACCCAGAGGAACTCAAATCATTCTACAAAAAATATACCTGCACACACATGTGCTCTATTCACAATAGCAAAAACATGAAACCAGCTATGCTACCTATTGAAGCTAGACTGGATTTTTTTTAATGTGGTACATATACACAATGGAATATTATGCAGCCATAAAGAAGGACAAACATATGGACTTCACAGTAACTTGGATAGATTTAGAGTCTATCATACTCAGTGATCTATCGCAGAAACAAAGAAGAGAGTACCATATGTTCTGACTCATAAGCGGACCTTGAACAATTATCATAATACTATAAGAAAGGTAGTAGTGGGAAAATGCCAGGGGAGGATTGGCAGTTGAGTTAAACTGCCAAGCGAGGGAGGGGAACACCTCATCAACAAGGGTACCTGCATAATGCACAATTGTATGCCTAACCCTGAATTGTACACCACAACTTTAAAATTTAAAAAAGGAGGGAAAAAAAATTTTTTTTTTTTTATTTGGAGTCTCACTCTGTCGCCCAGACTGGACTTGATCTGCTGGGCTCCAGCGATCCTTCCACCTCAGCCTTCTGAGTAGCTGGAATTATAGGCATGTGCTACCATGCCTGGCTGATTTTTTTTTTTTTTTAATTGTAGAAATGAGGTCTCGCCAAGTTGCCCAGGTGGGTCTCGAACCCGCAGCCTCAGGCAATCCACTCACCTCAGCCTCCCAAAGCACGGGATTACAGGCTGAGCCACCAAGCCCAGCCGGGAAAAAAATTTAACTTTTTTTATCTTAAACTACCATACCACTCCTTCCGTAGCTTAAGAGAGCACCCCTCCATCCTATTTGCTTACAAATATCCCTATAATCTTTGTGTCCTCGCTACAATTATTGGGGTTCTATATTTTCCTTATTCCCTTCCACATCTAGTTGGATTACAGATAAATAAAAACTAAATAACAAGAAAAGAAAAGAAAGAAAGAAAGCACGGAGACTTTGCAGGCACTTGGCTTCTCTTCCTTTCACCAGGAAACTGGAAAGATTGGTGAAACATCATCTGGTGGGAAGAGAGTGGGCTCATGAGTCAGCAAGCTTGAATCTGAGACCTGGTGCCGCCACTTGCAAGCTATGGGGCCCTCAGCAAGTTCTGGAAACTGTCTGAACCTCGGTTTCCTCATCTGTAAGCTGGGCCAGTAAGAAGTTCCAGAACAGAGCTTCTGTGGGGACACTAACACAGCTGGCACACATTGCTCTCTCTACCTTTGTGAGAGGGATGGTGAAAGTGAAGGTCCCATATTACAAATACAAGTGATTGTCATTATTACCACAGAAAGGTCATGACTCTCCATGCCCTCTTAAAAGCAAAAAAAAAAAAATGCCTGCCCCTCCCAGGTGCAGCATTTAAGGAGACACTTCTTTTAAGATTGACACTGAGAGTATGTGCCTCTTTAAATGTTGCACCCTGAGTTCCTCTCTTGCTCACCTTAGTTCCAGTCCTTCTTCTCCATCCCAAGGCATTCACACCAGAAACCTGGGTATCAGCCTGAGTCCTTCCTTCCCCTCACCCTCATATCCAGTCCTTCAGCAAATTCTGTCAGCTCTCCCTCCCAAATATATATCCAGTGTCCCTCCATCTCAGTTACCACCCAGGTCCCCACCACCCAAGCTCCCTCCTAAACAGCTCTCCCACCTACCTCACACAACAGCCAAGATCATGTATCCCACTGCTCAAAACACTTCCATTGGCCTTTCCATTGCTTGGAAGATAGAGGCCAAAGCCCAGGCCTCTAAGGCCCTGCTATCCTTTCCTCTCCACCTTCATCTCAAATTCCTCTCCCCTCTGCTCTCGTTGTGGCCACCCAGTCTCCTTTCTGTTCCTGATACTCTGCGTGCTTTCTTTGCACATGCTGTTCTTTCTGCCAAAGTAGTCTTCTCCCACCCCTTCATTAACTCCCATCCACAGGGAGGGCTTCTGGACCCTCCTGCCCAAGTTGCTTCAGGCGCCTTTTATTAAACATGTCCCTGAAGCTCGGTGCCTTCCCTTTTGAGCACTATGCTTGGTTCATACCACAGCCTGCATTTGGGTGGCTGTGGGATCTCCCTCACTCTACCACACATAAACACACACACACACACACACACACACACACACACACACACACACGACCGTGAGTTCAGTTAGGACAAGGATCTGGCTAGTTTTGCTCTCCGTGGAATCCCCAATACCCCAATACCCATACACAGGAAAAGCTGAATCACTGCTTGTTGGATGAGCCATAGGTGAGGGAATAAGGCCAGACACCTGCCTGATTATAGGCAGAGGCCATGCACCCTGTTTTGTTTGGGGAGGCACGGTATCATTCACTTATCATTCCCACATAATAATAGTGCCCCCATTCACTCCCAAATGTCCAAGTTTGGTGACACATGATCAGCCTAGTTATTGGAAAGGAGAAGGGGTTCGTCCCAGAGCTTCTCATCTTTCCCAGTCCCACATTGGTTTCTCACTTTTCCCCCAACAAGCTCAAAGCTTTTTCTTCTTGCTCCTGAGATATTTTTCTTCTTTTCTCTATGCACTGCTCCCCCCAATCCCCAGAAATACCTAAGAATTGTTTGCCCATTTCACCGCAGAAGCATCCTCTGGAGGGTTGCCATGGTGATCAAATGATGTCACTGTCCTGGAAACAGTTACCTAGGAGATGAGTGATGTCACTTCCAGGAGATGATCCCCATGGTAACCACCTCGGTAGAACTGGGGGTTGGTTAGGAAAGTGAAGTGGGCGGAGGGCAGATACAGAAGGACAAGTGTGAAGGGTGGAAGGCAAAAGGGAAGGGGGGAGGAGTGCAGGAAAAGGGGCCAGGAAGAGGATAGGGGCTGTCCCAGAGCGGTTGAAAATTATAGAATCACAGAATCTCAGAAATGGAAAGGCCCCCAGAAACCACCAAAAGCAACAACGTTTTTACAGAGGGCTGCTGAGAGACCAGGATTTGCTCAAGGTCACACACTGCCAGTTTACAGGTGATGTTAGAACCAAGTCCAAGGCTTCATAACCCAGTTTTTTATATGGCTTGTCAGTAGATTTGGGTGGGAAAATTAAAGGTTCCTTTTGGCCATTTATTTAAAAAAAAAATCCTGGCCTCAAATCAATCCTTTATTCATGAATTCAACAGATTCTTACTGTGAGTTGCGTGCTAGGCCTGGAGAATGTGAGTGACATTTTGTTACTCTATGTATATATTTATTCATTTTGTAGAGATGAGGACTCACTATGACACCTAGGCTAGTCTCAAACTCCTGGGTTCAAGCAACCCTCCTGCCTTGGCTTCCCAAAGAGCTGGGATTATAGGCATGAGCACCCAGTCAGCTCTATACTTGTATATTTCCCACTAGTGTTAGCCCCAGGAGGACAAGGTCAATGTCTGTAATTCACTGATGTCTCTCCAGCTACCTGCCCAATGTTTACCACATGGTAGCAATTCAGTGTATTTGCTGAATGAAGACAATGACAAATGCCACTGTGTGATACAGACCCACAGTACAGGCTCTTGAAGAGGGGCTTACAGTAACTGGCAGGGAGGCGGTACCACTCCATGTGACTAGAGCAAGAGAAGAAAGCCAAAAGAGAGAGTAACCGCTTGAGCAAAAGTGACAGAGCAGGCTGAACAAGATTTCAACTGGTGGTGCTTTGATCTAACTCATGATTATACTACAGTTATAGCACCTACAGGCCCCTCTTTTTTTTTTTAATAAAACAAAACAAAAAAAACGTCGTTTTACAGATGCTGACAGGTACTTCACTTTTTGAAGAAAGAGTTACAAGGCTTAGGAGGAAAAAAGCATTAAGGTCCAGACTGCAAGATATGCCTGGGGATGGGGGTGGGGCAGCAAAAATGACCAATCTGACTGAAGAGGCAAATGTAAAGAAGAAAACTGAGTGAAGTCTGGCTGGTAGGGAAGGAAGGGGTCTCATCAAGGAAGACTTGCAATGTCAGGTTTTCTGAAGACAACATAGCATTGTGAAAAGTACAAAGGATTGTGAATCCTTGTACAAAAACAGGTTTTGCCACTTCCCAACTATGTAACCATAGGAAAGTCACTTTTTCTCTCTGAGCCTCTAAATTGGAGCTACAGCTTAGTTCACAAGATTATTAGCTTTGAATTTTAAAATGTATGCAAAGCCCCACTTAGCAGAGTGACTAGCCCACAAAAGATAAGTCAGCAAATGTTATTTTCCCCTCTTCCTGGTACAGAACGGCATAGGAGTAGAACTTTGGGTAATGAACTTAACAGTGGATTCCTTCAATCTTTACCTCACCCAATCTTTTGGAGCCCCTGCTTTGCTGGGCACTATAGGAAACTACAGTCTCAGTGGAGACAAGCGAAGGCATTCACAGTAACTTTGAATAATAATGAAGAGACTGACCCACAGTCACCCAGCAGTTCAAGAGGAAGAGAAGGCTTCCGGACTGATCAGAGGCTTCATAAGAGACAGCATTTCATTACACCTCAGTGGAAGAATTTGATTTGAGTACGATGTCAGATAGATTGGAGAAGAAAGGATAGGCCAGGCACAGTGACTGATGCCTATAATCCCAGCACTTTGGGAGGCTGAGGTGAGAGGGTTGCCTGAGCCCATGGGTTTGAGACCAGCCTGAGCAATTTGTGAGACCTCATCTCTACAGTAAATCACAACATTAGCCAGGCATGGTGGCACATGGCTGTAGTTCCAGCTACTTGTAAGGCTGAGGCAGAAGGAACACCTGAGCACAGCAGGTCGAGGCTGCGGTGACCATGAGCGTGCCCTGGGTGACAGAGTGAGACTCCAACTCAAAAAAATAAATAATTGGGGTTTTTTTGAGTTGGAGTCTCACTCCATCGCCCAGACTGGAGTGCAGTGGCAAGCCCCAACGATCCTTCCGTCTCAACCTTCCAAGTAGCTGGAACTACAGGCGCACGCAACCACACCTGGCTAATTTTTTATTTATTGTACAGACGGGGTCTCGCCAAGTTGCCCAGAAGGATCTTGAACGAGCGGGCTCAGGCAATCCACTCACGTTGGCCTCCCAAAGCGCTGGAATTACAGGCTGAGCCACTGAGCCTGGCCTAAATAAATTTTTAAAAAAGAAAGGATAGAGATCAGAGGCAGAGAGGCTATTGTTGTAACCTTTCTAGAACTCCTTTTCTCCATGAGGATCAAAATATCCATAGCAGAGCCTTGAAGTAAAAAAGCCCATTTTGATCTCAACTTTGCATCTTACTAGCTATGTACCTCATACCACCTGATACTGTTTTCCCTATGTTAACAATATTAACATTCCTACCTTCCAACGTTGCTGAAAAGATTCATGCGAAATGCCCAGAACACAGTAGGTATTTGAAATGATTGTTTATCATCCAGCCTAATAAATGAGGTTTTTTTAATTCCAACCACATGTGGGACCTAAGTTTTTATTTTTATTATTTAAGAGACAGGGTTACACTCTGTTGCCCAGGCTAGGGTGTAGTAGTGTGATCACAGCTCACCATAACCTGAACCTCATGGGCTCAAACAATCTTCCCTTGTGGCTGGGACTATACTATCAAATCCAGCTAATTAAAAAACAAAAAAGTTTTTGTAGAAAAGGGATCTCATTATGTTGCTCAGGTTGGTTTCAAACTTCTGGCCATCCTCCCAACTCGGCTTCCCAACTGGGTTTTATAATGAAAGATGATCCATAACGTCCCACCCAGTTCTGAATCACAATGTTTGCTAGCCTAATGGTGGGGAAGGTCTCCTAAGAACTAAGGACCCTTTCAGTCTCTGAATGGCAGTCTCTAAGGAGGTATAGGAAAAAGGTGTGGGGGCCTGACAGTCCAAACACAGCCTACTTTATCTTAGAGCTAAGAGGAATCCTGGGCTCCCCAGTCCCAAGTGACTTAAGATGGTCAAGTATTTTCCCAACAATAGCTCCATTAAGAATCTTACGTCTTCCCTGAAGTAAGAAATGTACTTTTGGGAAGGATTTGCAGAGCTATTGGAAATTTGAAGCAGCTGCACCAATAAATTTAAACATCCCTTTCCAAGTATAGTTTCAATTCTAAGTGAAATAAAAAATGCTGAAAGTGTCCTTAGTGTCTCACTTCCATTTTGTCTTCTAGTCTCAACCCAAACGAAAGCATGGCAGAAAAGAATCATGAACAAGGATTTAGAGTACCTGAATGCTACTTTAGTTGCTGTCACTGATTTTGCTATGACCTAGAAGAGCTATTTCATTTCCCTGGATGTTAGTTTTCCCTGCCATAACATAAGATGACCCCTTAACTAAACTTCAAAACTTTATCTTGACCAGACAAGCTTTAAAACATTTTAAGTGTAAACTGGAAAAAAACCTTTTACCACACAGCAGAGAAGCCTTCCAGGCCTATGTGTAATCTAGAGCTCCGTCTCAGGGTCCTTCAAAGAACCTCATTCATCATTTATGGGGCTAATTTCAATCCAGTATGTCCATATTTCCCCATATCCGTTCCCAGACCAAAGGAGCTTTACATCACTGAGAACTCTGAATCCAATTAAAACATGTAATTCAAAACCTACACTTTAAAATTGAGGGACTAGGACCGGGTGTGGTGGTTTATGCCTGTAATCCCAGTACTTTGGGAGGCTGAGGCAGGATTGCTTGAGCCCAGGAGTTTTGAGACCAGCGGAGGCAACATAGCAATACCTTGTCTCTCTACAAAAAATCAGTCAAGCATGTTGGTGTGTGTCTCTAATTCCAGCGAATTGGGAGGCTGACAGGATGTCAAGGCTGCAGTGAGCCATGATTGTGCCACTGCACTCCAGCCTGGGCAAAAGAGTAAGACTCTAACTCAGAAAATAAGTAAATAAAATGAGGGATCTGAGCCTCAAGTAGCATTCTCCCCAGAGCTTTAGCAGCATTGGCTCTGCTAGAGCCCACCAGGGTGCAATTAGAATTCTGAATTCGAAAGCTTGGTGGAAGCTGTCCTCTGTAGCTTACTAGCTGTGTGAATTCTAGAGTTCCACACCCTTGCACCCCAGCTCCCTCATCTGTAAAACCGGGACATAACCTTTCAGAAGACAGCTATAAAGTGAAAATGTGGTAACTGTGAAGGACATTCCAAATATAAGAGCAATTTTTATGTCTACTGTTTATCAAAACCAATGTCTTTGCCACAAAAAGCTTGTAGCTTTAAGATATTGACCTACTAATTGAAGTGAAACTCAACCACTTTAGCCTAAAATTAGGCCAATTTGAAACAGGCTTCCTGAGCAGTATTTATGTAAGATCATACATCTACTTCAGAATGAGAAAACAGGTTAAGCTGCCATGCTTAAGTTACATGCTTCACCACAATAAAAATTCATCAGTATAGGACCAAGCTTTAGTTAAGAATAAGATGTTTAAGATCTCTGTGAAGCCAGGCATGGTGGCTCAGCCTGTAATCCCGCACTTTGGGAGGCTGAGGTGAGTGGATTGCCTGAGCCCGCGTGTTCGAGACCTGCCTGGGCAATTTGGCGAGACCTCATCTCTACAATAAATCAAAAAATTAGCCGTGCGTGGTAGCGTGCGCCTGTAGTTCCAGCTACTTGGAAGGCTGAGGCGGAAGAATCCCCGGAGCCTAGCAGGTCAAAAAAAATAAAGATCTCTGTGAAACTGAACCAATCCACCTAACATTCTTTCCTAGGTACACTGGAGGTGATAAAAATTGTGAGGCTGGAAACCACAACCATCAGCAGGCCATTTGATGATGCTGACTCTCAAGAGACCCCTTGGGGTCAAGCAAATGGGGAGAATGTTTAAGGGGTTAGGCTTCAACAAAAAAAAACTGGGTGAGTTGTTTTGTTCTTCTATTAAAAGAATAAAGTTTTCTTAACAATAATCACTAAAGATTATTCCAGGGCCCAAGGCTCCAAGTTGTGCCCCTAATTAACATTTTATTACACCTAATACCTAAGAACACATATAAACTCAGTATTTACCTTGTGTTAAAAATATCAGCTAACCCAGGGTTAGGCAACGCCCTCCCCCAAGTTAAACACAGACTACAACCTTTCAGAGTTGCTATTCTGTAGAAGACCACACTTTGCTAAGCTAGGCTCATTTACAAGCATCAGTTATCAAAAAGATAAATCAGAGAGTCTATGTCAGCTGGGTTCACAAAAAACTATTTAAAATCCGTGAGTGTCATGTATGTGCTGCAAAATATGTAATGGAATCAGACAGCAGGAAAACTTGGATACCATACTATAAATGCTTCAAGGTTTGAGAGACTCAAACCAGAATTCAAATGGAGACTGGTTACAAACCAATTTGGGACGGAAAAGATAAAGCCCATACACACAGATAATATCCCCAAAGCAGCATTTATTTATCCATTGAACTCCAAAACATTTATTTTAGAAGTCTGGCATTTCATAATCACCCATCTTGATTGACATGGGCTGACACACATGGCGCTGTCAGGATACACAAGGACAATAGCCAAAGAGTTACAAAAAAATAAATCCATGATTCTTAAACAATCGCAACCAAAAAAAAGTTACAAGTATCAAAACTTTAGATGCATTGCACTGAAAAGAAGGTTTGTGCACGTCATAATTTAAAGAGGCAAAACAAGGAGCTACTGAAACCTCACGTTAAAGTTTATTATAAAGCTGATGGAAAGGAGCACGTTGTCTCTCAGTATCAGCTTCCCTTAACAGTTTTCCATTATTTGAAGAGGTGGGAGGGGTGAATTCATTTTTGCATGCACAAGATGTACTGCTTAACAAAACACTATCAGCTTGTTTTAAATGGATCTTTTAAATATCAACTGTAGCCTGTGTTGACTAATTCTCCTTTCTAATCTCCCCCATTACTTTTGCCTGAATTTCCCACAAATCAATAGGCACAGTAATATGCCTCATTCAGAACACATTTCTTTGCACAATTCAAAAAGGGAGGCTCCTGGGCTCAAAGCCACCATCAGTCCAGCAATGCCCATGAAGATTGATCTGAAACTGCTTCCCAAGGGACAGGAGAGCAGATCTGAGTAGCTGTGCTGCCAATACAGATAGGTTTAGCACTAGATATTTAGTGATTGTGGCAAGGAAGAATTGGTGATGATGGGTGTGGTGGGTGAAGGAAGGGCCAGGGACCCGAAGGATCTTCAGTTGCCTTCTCCTGCTTCTTCATCCTGCTGGTCACTCGTCCAGAGGGTGAGGTTGTCTCGCAGCAACTGCATGATGAGCGTGGAGTCCTTATAGGAATCCTCATTTAGTGTGTCCAGCTCAGCTATGGCATCATCGAAGGCTTGTTTGGCTAAGAGGCAGGCTTGCTCAGGTGCATTCTGAATCTCGTAGTAGAACACGGAGAAGTTGAGGGCCAGGCCCAGCCGGATGGGGTGCGTTGGCTGCATGTGCTCTTTGCTGATTTCAAAGGCTTCCTTGTAGGCTGCTTCAGAAGCTTCGACCACACTGTTTTTCTTCTCCCCAGAAGCTACCTCTGCCAAGTAGCGGTAGTAATCACCTTTCATTTTCAGGTAAAACACCTTGCTCTCATATTGGAAATCATTGCAGTTCTTGATGAGGAACTTGTCAAGCAGAGCCAGGACATCATTGCACACTGTTTCCAGCTCTTTCTCAATCTTCTCCCGGTAAGCTTTAACTTTCTCCAATTTCTTTTCATTTCCATCAGCCATGGTTTTCTGCTCAATGCTGCTAATGACCCTCCAGGAAGATCGTCTGGCACCAACCACATTCTTGTAGGCCACAGAGAGAAGATTTCGATCTTCATTGGAAAGAGGTTCATTCAGCTCCGTCACCTGCAAAACCCCAAAAAGATAAACATTGAGAGCAAAGTCTGAAAATCTTGGAAAGAAAAGAACAGAATTATGGACAAGTCACTCTGGAGAATGAAAACCACTCATGGACAAAACCAATATAGACATGGATCCTATCTCAAAGATAGCATAATACCATAGATAAACACTTAGAACTCTAAACAGAAAATGACGGGGACTTGAGAAACTCATAATTCAACGTCTCGTAAGACGTTGTTTTCACCTTAGTAGAGGAATGGGATAAAAATACTTATGAAAAGGTTGTGACACAGTTATATAAAATGGTGAGGAAGAAAACCTTGAGGTTCAGCTCTTCAAAGATGACTGGAAATTTTTCCAGATTCTACTTCCAGCTTTATATTCTGGAAAGAACCAGTCACTCCTCAAATATGTATTAAAAGATAGATAGAAGCTTCACAGATAAGATCAAACATCACACAGATCTAGTAACCAGAGCTCTGCTCCGTGTGGGTACACATGGAACTCAACTGATAGTCCCAGCCCTACCTACCCTAACCAAAAGGAAGAACAATGCATCGGTTATCCTGAAGTGCCCCCAGTCCCTGGTGAAAGGAAGCATAGCTATTCAGCAGCAGACTTTACTCTGATGTGCCTGACTGGCCATCAAGGATAGAAGCATCAATTATTTTAAATGGAAGAGTTAAATTTCTTAAGCTATAACTTCCCGTGGTTTCCATGATGTCAATTATAAGTGAACTTAGCTATGCAGTTAGTAGAAAGAGCACCAGACTGTGCTGTGGGTTGAAATGTGTCCCCTAAAAATATACATCAAAGTTTGGCTAGGCATGGTAGATCAAGCCTATAATCCCATCACTTGGAGGCAGAGGTGAGAAGATTGCCTGAGCCTGAGTCCAGGGGTTTGAGACAAGTCTGGGCAACTTGGCGAGATCTCACCTCTACAATAAGTCAAAAAATTAACTGGGTATGGTGTTATATACCTGTAGTTCCAGCTACTTGGGAGTCTGAGGTGGAAAAATTGCCTGAGCCCAGCAGGTTGAGGCTGCGGTGGCCACGATAATGCCACTGCACTCCAGTTTGGGTGACAGAGTGAGGCTCTAATTTTAAAAAAAAAAAGTTTAGGTCCCAACTATATATATAACTAGTTAAAATGAACTTATACTGGGTTAGGATATGCCCTAAATCCAATGACTAGTGTCCTTATAAGGAAAACAAGATTTTGAGACACACACAGGGAAAACACCATGTGACAACAGAGGCAGAGACTGGAATGATACAACTACAGCCAAGGAAAGATTCTTCCCTAGAGCCTTCAGAGAGAGCATGGCTCTGCCAACACCTCAATTGCAGACTTCCAGCCTCCAGAACTATGAGAGAATAAATCTGTTAATTTTGAGCCACTCAGTTTGTGGTACTTGGTTCAGTAACTCAAGGAAACTAATATAAAATTAGAACCGGAAAACCCTAGTCTGATTCTAGCAAAGCCAACTAACTTGCTAAATTGACCTAGGACATTTCACAACCCTCCAAAAGAGGCTATATCTTCTACAACATAGAAAAATTCCTTAATATGACCTACCGGTAAAGGCCTTTAATTAAAAAAAAAAAAACCAAAGCAATTAGGAAACCATAAAATACTAAACAAAAAATGTATCACTCAAACCAAACTATACAGACAGAACTTCCACCAGTCGAGAGTGAAAGCCAAGCTCAATGGAGAAAGTTATCAACTGCATATTGAATGAGATATGCTTTAAATGGATTGAGAAGGGCAGGAGTGGTGGCTCACACCTGCAAATCCCAACACTCTGGGAAGCCAAAGCAGGAAGATTACTTGAGCCTAGGAGTTCAAGACAAGCCTAGGCAAAATAGCTAGATCTCGTCTCTAAAAACAAATTATTAAAGAATTAGCCAGGCATGGTGATGTGTGCCTGTAGTCCCAGCTACTGGGGGGGGGGGGGGGTGGGAGGGCAGAGCATGAGGCAGGAGGATTGCCTGAGCCCAGGAGGTCGAGGTTGTGGTGAGCCGTGATGATGCTACTGCATTCCAGCCTGTCCAACCTGGGTAACAGAGTGAAACCCCAATTCAAAAAAAAAGGATTGTGAAGACTGAGCAGTGAAGAATCACAAATTTTAAGCAAACAATAATGACTTATTTAGGGAATTTGTGGTTCAAGAATATAATCAACAAGTGCAATCATTATTATATGTAAGAATCAGAAAATCTGTGCTGCGTTCTTTCAAAGAAAACCAAGCAATTACCTGAGTCCTCCCTGCCCCCAAACCCCAGATAAAATAAAAATACCAGCTCCCTCTTCTAATTTCCCCATTTCCCAGTCCCCAGCATCCCTATTCTTCTGCTGCAAATCCTTAACCCAGGATGTCTTCTCCTTTGCCTACTCCAATCAACCAAATCCCACACATCCTTCTTCACTGCAGTCTTTCGGCTAACAGCTGCCCTGATCATTCCCCAAGAGGGCTGCCTCAACTTCAGTCAAACCAGATTTCTCACTATTCCTCCTCACATGTACATCAGTAGTCTCCATACCTCTCACTGCGATCTACAACTGTCTACCACCATTCAAAATCCATGTTCCTTTCAAATCCAGTTGAAGATCTATAACTCTATAGTCAGTAACCCCTTCAGTAAATGCCTTTAAGCAATCATATACATTTTCTTATCTGAAATATAAAGAAACTTTGTAAATATTTAGTAACTTAGTCTTTTAAGAAAGCAACCCTTCTAAATCATTTCATCCCAAATACTCTGACAAATTTCAGAATGCTCAAATTCTCTAGAATAACTAGCTTTTCAAGGGCAATATTCAATAAAACACAGCAAGAACAATTTGGAAGGATCCTCAGATCTTGCAGTAATTAAACCCAACTAATGGATGTTGACATTAAAATACTTATTTGTCATTAAAATATAAATGATATCCACAAGGAGTCACTGTATACTTCCATCTTATAACTAATAAAACTTCCCAGAGTGTATCATTAAAAGCTGAGTGCATACCTAAGATACATTTATGTATCATATAGTGTGTTTAGACAAGAGGTTTAATTACTAAAACCTAAGACACCTGGAATTTAGTTTGAGCTAAATATGTTGACCTTAAACAAATAACAGCATTTCTAGACATCAAAAGTAAAATAAGGATGAGTCCAAATGAACTCCAAGGATCCCTTCAACTCCAACAACTCTATTTTTCCTGAGCACCAATAAAAGGTATGGCAAGGCATGAGGTTGATACTATTAACATAAATGAAGTTTGGGTATATATGTGGTTTTTGCAACTCACAGAAGCATAGTCTTTCCCTATCAGGAATAAACTGACCAAAAAAAGGCTACCAGGCAATCTTTATAATGACACCGTCATAAGAAAAATAATCTACTAGGAGTATTAGTATTTATGTAACAATCATCTGGATTGCTTGCCAGTTTGAATGAATCACTATCAGCATCAGCTGAGAGTGACTAACAACTAAGCAAGCAAACATTGTTCTTAGAACCCAAGCCAGAGCCTAAATAGGAAATAACTGGATACATTTAAATATGGTAATTTTTTTTTTTAAGTTTTAAAATAAAGTTTATTAGCAAGAAAAAAAAGCAAGACTCAGCCAGGCTCGGTGGCTCAGCCTCTAATCCCGTGCCTTTGGGAGGCTGAGGTGAGTGGATTGCCTGAGCCCGCGGGTTCGAGACCCGCCTGGGCAGCAAGACCTCATCTCTACAATAAATAAAAAAATCTGCCAGGCATGGTAGTGCATGCCTGTAATTCCAGGTACTTGGAAGGCTGAGGCGGAAGGATCGCCAGAGCCCAGCAGGTCGAGGCTGCGGTGGCCGGGAGCGGTCACTGCACTCCAGTCTGGGCGACAGAGTGAAACTTCAACTCAAAAAAAAAAGCAAGACTCATGGCAAAAAGACCTGTCATGCGCAAGTTTTTCAAAGAAAAACCGCCTACATATAGTATTTTTTAATACTATAAACACAGTTAACAAAAGGAAACTTAGGGAATAAAGATAGTTTATTACTTGATCAGATAACTGAAGAAAACTGTTTTCCCCAGATTGAAAAATTACAGACCCAAGTGAAATCATATGTCCCATTATGAGAAAGAAACATTTAAGTTAGCTAACACCAATTTCCCTGGATTTCAAACACTAATATACAGGAGCCAGGAGAACTAATGCAAGTTCAGTCATATGCTGTACTAAAGAGGCAGATGTTGGGAGACAATGTCGTGTAATGGAAAGGATTGTGATGCTACATATAGAATTAAGCTGGATGATCAACCTGCAGATTCTAGAGATATGAGATCTATTCTATCTCTACAAATAGTTTTCCAAGAGGTTTCTTTCTTTTTTGTTTTTTTTTGAGTCAGAGTCTCACTCTGTCCCCCAGGCTGGAGTGTACTGGCACACTCACAGACACTGCAGCCTCGTCCTGCTGGGCTCAGGTGATCCTTCCAAGTAGCTGGAACCACAGGCATATGCCACCATGCCCGGCTACTTTTTTTATTTATAGTAGAGACAAGGTCTTGCCACGTTGCTCAGGCTGTTCTCAAACCCCTGAGCTCAGGGCAATCCTCTCACCTCTGCCTCCCATAGTGCTGGAATTACAGGCATGAACAACCGCACCCAGCTCCAAGTGGTTTCTAATAGAACATGAATCAAAGACAAGACAAAGAATTTCAGAGATAAACCTAGACAACAGTTCTCAACCTTTCCATTTCAATACCAGAGTTACAACACTCATTTCTTGCCACACATCAGCTGCCCTCAGCACAGTCACTCTGGGCACTAGATATTCACATGGCTACAAACCACCTCTAGGAAGGGCTGCTTATAACCCTTCTTGATTGCCAGCCCAGCTCCCCAACCCACTTAATTCTTATACCCTTCCTGAAAACCTAACATTGACCAACTTTTCATGTATAAAGGCCCTTCTTTCCACTTCTTTGAAAGACTGGACTCACTGCCAGTCATTTTACTGATGTCTTTTCCAAAGTTTTCGACACCACTCCCAACCCCAAGGCACTCACTTTATGCATTTTCTCTGCTCCAGGACTACACAGCATTACTAAGTGTCACAAATGGCCTGGCTTGCTACTAATTCATTTATGTTCCTATGACACCATTCGCTTACTCAAAAGTCCTTAGGGGCCTCTTCCCACTACTCACAAGGCAATAAACTGTGTTTGTGAGTAAAAATAGATCCACTGCCAAAAATAGAACAGGGACTATTTAGGAAAATTTCAAGTTCATAATCTGGGAAACAACGAACATCAAAATAAGGAGCAAACAAGAATGCCACCCCTGAGCTGCCAGGCCACGCTGTCAATGTGAAAAGTAATGTTACTTCACCTGAACACTCATCCTGCATAGCTACACACACCTACCTACACATATGCTACTGGCCCATCCTTTAGTTACCCACACCTACATGCTATCAACTGGCTTGCTTCTAAGAGTTTATAACAGAAGAAAATCATTCTCATGAACAATTAAGCAAATCTAATCACATCATAAAATCTTTAAAGTTCTTCGACAGAACTCCACATGTGTGTTTTTTAAGTGAGCAAGAAGAAGAAACTTTTTGGGCTCTTTTCCTAGTTAATGCCCATGAAGTGAGGATTCTGCCTGGCTTGGCCCCAGGCTAGCAAAACACCATCAGATGACTTGCTACAGGACACTATGTAAGAAACAGTCTCCAAACAGGGCTAAGTTGAGCCCCTTATCTTCATCAGGACAAGGCTGAGGTTCTATAAGGCCACATAACAAGCTAAACTTCAAGCACAGAGCAGACATGCTCAGGTAATTAACAACCACTCTAATCTTAATGTCAGTCAAATAAAATAGCTATCCTTGTATCACTGCGACTGCCTTTGCCTGCTTTAGAAAACATTAAACATTTTCATAACAACAGGCAGATATTAAATACAACCCATCTGAATGGCATTACAGGTCCTCGCAGGCACCAGGAATGAAGGCGTCAGAAACGCCACTACAGCAAGTAGGGATAGGACTAGCAGAGATGCTGGGGCAGAAGACAAGTTGCCTTGGCTTGGACACTATAAGGAATTTTACCAGCAACCTAGAAACAAAAATGTTGGGGCCTATAGGCTCATAAAAATACACTACAGGCAAGCCAGGTGTGGAGGCCAAAGTAAGAGGACTGCATGAGTCCATAAGTTTGAAACCACCCTGGACAACACAGCAAGATCTCTACAACAAATAAAAAAATTAGCTGGATGTAGTGGTGTATACCTGTAGTCCCAGCTCAGAAGGCTGAGGCAGAAGGATCACCTGAGCTCAACAGGTTGCAGCTGTGGTAGCCATGATCGCACCACTGCACTCCAACCTAGACAAGAGGCTCCAACTCAAAAAAAAAAACAAAAAACCGTGTGTGTGTGTGTGTGTGTGTGTGTGTGTGTGTGTGTGTGTGTATACACACGCTCTAAAGGCAATATGAAGAAAAAACTGGTGCCAAGGATATGAAACAATTCTTAAAATACTCCAAGTAAAATTTAAGATCGTTTCAGCACTTAATTATACCAGGAACTCAATTCAATTAACTTTGCTTCTTAGGCTAACAAAACTGCTAGCCTTCAAAAAAACAAGCAAAATCTAGATCTGTGAGTCTCCCTCTTATGTTTCTCTGTTGTAGCTGAGACCCATAAGTAGTAGACTGTTCATTCCTTAAACTCATGGGGCATTATGATAGTGGTTAAAGTGGGAACTCAAAATTCTAAATTTCAAGCTCTAAGTTCAAATCTTGGTTTCTCAACTTACTAGCTGTTTGACCATGAGAAAACCAGTCTCTTTAAGTCTCATTTGTATAATGAAGT
Organism: Carlito syrichta; assembly: GCF_000164805.1. Taxonomy (NCBI): domain Eukaryota; kingdom Metazoa; phylum Chordata; class Mammalia; order Primates; family Tarsiidae; genus Carlito; species Carlito syrichta. Next base: position 446,806 of record NW_007249409.1, on the reverse strand, counting down.
TAACAACAGTACCTATCCAGAAATGTTATACAGATTAAACAAGAGGCCAGGCTTGGTGGCTCAGACTGTAATCCCCAGCACTTTGGGAGGCCAAGGCGAGTGAATTGCCTGAGCCCATGGGTTGGGGATCAGCCTGGGCAACTTGACCTTGTCTCTACAATACATAAAAAATAAATAATAATAATAAGCCGGGCGTGGTAGCGCATGCCTGTAGTTCCGGCTACTTGGAAGGCTGAGGCTAAAGGATTGCTGAAGCACAGCATGTCAACGCTGGGGTGGCCATGAGCGTGCCACTGCACTACAGCCTGCGTGATGGAGTGAGACTCCGACTCAAAAAAAAAAAAAAAAAAATTAAACAAGAATGTATAATGGAATGACAGCTGCCATTTTACCAAATACCTAATAAGTAAAATGGTAAGTTCCATAAAGTTGGTGAACGTAACACAAAAAACACCATTTGGAGTACCCCGCCCAAACCGTATTTTTGGAAATGTGTGACAATACAGTCTACCATTAATATAAAATCCCAGGCGGGCTCAGTGGCTCAGCCTGTAATCCCATGCTTTGGGAGGCTGAAGTGAGTGGATTGCCTGAGCCTAGGGGTTGGAGAACCGCCTGGGCAACTTGGCGAGACCTCATCTGTACAATAAATCAAAAAATTAGCCAGGCGTGGTAGCGCGCGCCTGTAGTTTCAGCTACTTTGAAGGCTGAGGCGGAAGGATTGCTGGATCCCAGCAGGTCGAGACTGCGGTGGCCGGGAGTGGCCACTGCACTCCAGTCTGGGCAACAGAGAGAGACTCCAATTCAAAAATAAATAAATAAATAAGTTTAAATACACACACACACACACACACACACACACATATATAAAAATCCCAAAACTTTAGGAGGCTGAGGTGGGAAGATTACTTGGGGCCAGGAGTTCAAGACCAGCCTGGGCAACATAGGGAAACCCTGTCTCTACAAAAAATAAAGATTAAAAAAAAAAAAATTCCAAAGATGAGAAAACACATTTTTTGTTTCTTTAAGGGACTGAAGCCTTGACTGTGGGAGAAGTCCTTCTGGAGAAAATTCAGAAACCCAGATAGGCATAACAAAGCTATGTGAGCAGTTTACCACCTGAATTACCTTTTAATTCAGACTATTACAATAACAATGCAGGGCCTTCTTCTTTCCTCAGAGATAATTACATTTGAAATGACCAGTCTGTGAGAAATAGGACTCCCTAGTTTTTAATTATTTTAAACTGTAGTGGCTTTAAGATCTCATACTAACCACAACTTTGGTACACCTCAAAGTCATCCTTGTTACCATCTGCCACGTGGATTATGTCTCATCCTGGGCCACTCAGCCATGCTCTTCTTTTATACTGCACCTGCTCGTTTCCCCACTTCTCATAATCTCACAGCTGTTGGAAGAAGAGCCTTTTGCCACTGATTGGGCCAAGTGTCTCTTCCTCTCCAAATTCTGTTTCCTTAAATTGCAGTTTTGCTTCCTGCACTTAAGATTTCTATAGATTTTCTTCAAGTCTCCCAAACACATTTCCCATCTTCTGTCAGCATTGTAATTTACTGAGTATCAGTGTTAAAACATACCATGCTATCCCAGATCATTTCTTACATTTTATAACTTATAATTACCACCTGTTTAATATAAAACAGTGACCTGGGACAATGAGAGAGACGACTGAATTATGTCTATTCATGAATAGTCACTAGAAATCTATCTGGTTATTTTTCCTCTTTCCTAAATAACTTAGTCTTATGCACTAAATTTTAATCCCACTCTGTAGATTTATTTCACAGTTCTCACAAGATTCATCATATCCATTCTACAGAAGTTATGAATTGTATAAGGTCATTCAACACCCGGCCTGGAAATGACTGGCTTCTAGAATCGTTCACTGTTTCTACCCACTATTACACTCTATGCAAGCTACTAGGTATAAGATAAAGTGAGGTTGAAGATATTCTTTTATACTTTACTTCAGAAACATTTCTTGCCTCTTTAAAGGACGAAGCAGAGAACTATAGTTCTCAATGCACTTGAAGTAACACCATCATTTCCAATGTGCTTACCAACACTGTCCTCCAGGTGACGCTGGTAGAATAAGGAACATCAATTACTACAAGCAGGCAATATTAAGTGACTATTTAAATTATAAAGGAAACAAAACAAATTGAAGATTGAAGGTGAAAACTGACTTGTTAATAACACCAATATTACTAGTTTTATATTTCAAAGGCCCTAAAGCCAAGAGATTAAGTTTCAAGGTCACAGAGTAATGGCATCGGAACATACTCTCAACTCAGGTGCCCTACTCCATTCTCCCTAGAGCAGTCATCACTTACCTGCCCTTCCACCACCCTGAAAAAAGCCCACATAAATCCAGGTTTCTGAAAATCACTATCCAAAAGCTTTAGTTAAGGCCTATGATATTAATAAAATGAGAGCAGAGTTATCCCAGTAACAGTCACTAAGAATTTAATCTACAAATACCAACTTAAAAGGTAAAACGTAAGGTATTCTCCAATGACCCTTACCAAGTCCAGTTGGAAAAATATATTCCATTTAGATAATGAAAAAAATGTTAACATAATATGCATATTGACCAAAAAAGGCTCTTATTTTTAATAGGAGTTACCTTGAGGAATGGTTTATCACAATTCTAGATGACATAAATAAAGCTTGGGTTGAATTTTCAATGCTGGATGTCTTTTCCAAACTATCCACCACTTCAGACAATAGATAGTATAGGCTCCCGACACACTGAGGGTCCATTAGTTTGCAAAACACTATCTTAATTCCTCAGAGACAATTTGTGGACACAACTAGCTAGCTGCAGGAAAGCATTTTTTTTTTAAGCCTGCTTATGAAGACCAGAAATCCACATATTTGCTCTGCTCAAACTAGATCTTATTCTGGTAACATCTCTTCAGTCTTTCCGTATTTTACATCTCAAGTTGCCTCAGGTTTCCAATAGCTCCACAATGTACCTTCTAGCATTTTTCCTTAACCTCAATTCACTTTCCTTCAAGCCCCATTCCTTCTTTCTGTCTTTATTTCCCAAAGGGTTCCTAACACGGCAGCCTTCCAGTCCTACTCACAGGGTGAGCAAGGGTTGCACAAAAATGTCCAGAAAGGCTTCCATCTACATAACCCCAGTTACCACTCAAGTTACTGGGGAGAAGAGGCTCACTTAAGTGTGACTTGCTATGTGGACAGAGGCAGCTTTATCTCAAAGAAAATTAGGCTTTAAGGCCCCTTCCAAGGAAATGGGTTCACACTGTCAGTCCTATTTCTGTAAAATTTGCAAAACTATAGATTAATTTTTTTTAAAAAGGATTCCAGAAAAATTCATAAAGTTCAGCCCCAAATCTATACCATCCACTGGTTTGGATGAAAAGCTCCTACCTAACCACAACAGCATGCCATAGTGCTCAAGTCAAGATCACCAATGAATCAACAAATGGGCCTTGGTGTTGTTGGCTTCCAAACACATAGTTAAATGTGTAACAAGGAAACCACAGAACAGGTAACTCTTCAAGTATCTTTCTTACCTGAATAATTCTAAATATTGGCCTCAACTATCTATTTCATCTTACATGAATACCAAAGGCCTTAAAACAAGCGTTTCAGATGACTGAAATTTTAGGGAGGCTTTGTGTTTGTGGTTTTTAAAGAAATCTCTTCAAAAAGCCAGCGAAAGAACATTAGCTATAATCTGGGGCACTAACTCTCAAACTTAAACCAGCTAAAAATTGCTTATGAGAGCTCGTTAATATGCAGATTTCCAAGTCTCAACCCCAGAATTTCTGAATCTTCAGTGGGTCTAAGGTGGAGCCCAAGGGGATCCTCCCAGGTCTCCGGAGGTTGTATGTACCCTGAATGAACATCACAGGTTGGTGGCCGCAGCTGTAGCTCGAGCACTGTGTGACCTTGACACAGAGAGAAGTAACATTCATTTAGAGAAAACGTAAAATAACGTGAAGAGACAGGGAGAGTGAGATGGTAACCGGAACTCAAAGTCTCAGAAATGCAGGTGGTGTCTAATCCACGGTATTTGCTAGGGTGTGGCTGGGCACGACTCCTTCACCGGAAACCAAGCTGCAGAATCGATTTATGAAGGGTCTGGAGAACCAAAGACACACAGGTTCGTCTCACCTATATGTCACGTCTCATTTTAATTTGACAGCGCAGCATCAAACTTGGGGCTACAGAGTGGGACCCCACGCCCTCCGCCCCCCTCCCGCCCGCGTCCACGCCTAGACGGCAGGAAGGGGGGTCTTCGCACACAAAGCCAGACCCCAGGCGTAAGAAGGTGGAACCTCAACAATTCGGGCGAGCAAAACAGATCGGAACTACAGACTTCAGGTCGTGGCAGGAAAAACGAGGACAGACAGGGCGCTACTAACTAGGTGATTCTTTATTGCAAGTGGGGGAATGAAGAAGGCGAGAGAGGGGTGAGCCCCCAGGTCCGACAGAACAGTCCAGAAGGAGACGTGGGGCTCTCTCTCCCCACACCAGGGTCTCCGAGCGAGGATGCGGCGACCCCCGCTCGCCTGCCCGCCCCC
>NW_007249409.1:438820-441785 GCF_000164805.1 Carlito syrichta | reverse complement strand
GGAGGCCGCCGCCGCCGCCGCCGCCGCGCACGCGCACTGGCTCGCCGGCCGGCCCGAGGCTGCAGGATGCAGGCAGCGCCGCGGTTCGCGCCCTCTCGCTGGCTCGTCCCGCGCACTGTGGCTCGCGCCGTGGACGCCGCCGAGGGAGGAGAGACGGCCGCGCGGGGGGATGGGAGGACGGGGCGACGCCTGCGCAGTGACAGCGACCGGGCCGGGCGGCGGGGAGCGGCGGGAGTGGGAGGGGGGAAGGGCGGGCCGACCCTAACGGTCTATTTCAAGGTGACGTCACCTACTATAAATAACTGCCGCCACCGCCCCGCCCGAAGGCCGCGCAAGCGCTCTGCAAGTGCTGCATTTTACCGCCGCAGAGGTGGAGGTGGGCGCGGGGCGAGCCAGGCTGGAGACTGCGGAGCCGCGGGAGGGGACGCGGTGATGGCGGCTGCACAGGCGATGCGGCTCCACCCTAGAAAACGCCACTGAATCCACGTTAGAGATCTGGCTTGAGAAGGACCGCAAAAGCAAATACACTTAGTGGGTGGAGAACCGGGAGGCCGCGTCCCCCAGGGTCGAGTCAGGCCCGTCCCCGCCCGCTCCTTTCCAGCCTGGCCCGGGGTTCTGCGAGTCCACACCCTGCGCTTGGGGCTGCACTGCCAGCAGAGGATCGAGTCCAGCCCTTGGCGACAGCCCAGACACACACACACACACACACACACACACACCCCAGGCCCAGACACACACACACACACACACACACACACACACACACACCCCGGGCTGCAAAACTGCGCCCCCACCCTGAGATTTGGCCTTGGAAAGACTGCCTAACAGGAGAGAAGGATCTGGGTGGCCAGTCTGAGACGAGTAGCATTTAGGACACACCTACTAGGAGCTGGCCCAGTGCTAGGCCTGTACAGACATCACCCTATTTAATTCTCAGGACCCACCCCGTGGGTGGACACAGGTGGTCTCCCCATTTTTCAAATGTGGAGCCTGACACATTTGAAAAATGGGGTTAGTGATCTGCTCAAGGTTACACAGCCTCTAAGTGGTAGGGCCAGGATCTGAGTTCGAACCCAGGCTGTACTTCCTTCTGTGGCAAAGAGGAGGGTGGCCTGACTAGCTTAGTCACTAAGCCCCTCCCAGTCCTGGCAATGGAAGCTTAGAGTCCCAGGATGCTGCCGGACAAGATAGGAAAATCCCAGTGACTAAAGACCTCAACTGAGTGCAGCAGGCTAAAGCCAGTGCATGCTTACCTCTAGGGAGGTAGGAGAAGAATAAGTAGGATGCAACCCCTAGCCCTTTTACAGGTGGGGGGATCACCACTGTAATCCCAGCTCCTTGGAAGGCAAAGGTGAGAGAATGCCTTGAGGCTGAGATTATAACACCAGCCTGGGCAACACAGGGAGACTCCTGTCTCTAAAAAAGTAATATAAATAAATACAAAAGAGCAGATAAGCTGGACCTTGAAGGAGATGAGAGTCAGGAAAACATATTAGGGTGTGGGGGTATATAGCAAGGGCGAAGGTTTAGTAGTGAGGATAGAAACGAAATCTAAGAGATGGTGAGAAAGGCCTTGCAGTGGGAAGTGCAAATAAGATTTGGGATGTTTTAAATGCCAGGCTGAAGATTTAAGGCTTTATCCTTAGGTAATTGGGAACCATTGGAGGTGATGGAAGCCTTATTTCAGACCAGGATTCTTGCCCTGGAGAGTAACAAAGAGCAAAGGGAGGGACTGGGAGACTGGGCCTTTTTTAGATCTGCTTTGCCATCTGGAAAATTCCAGTTAAATTACTGTTCAGGCCAGGTGCAGTGTGGCTCACACCTATAATCCTATAATCCCAGCACTTTGGGAGGTAGAAGTGAATGGACTGCCTGAGCCCAGGGATTCAAGACTAGCCTGTGCAACATGGTGAGACCTCATCTCTACAATAAATCAAAAAATTAACCAGGCGTGGTGGCGCACTCCTATATTTCCAGTTACTTGGAAGGCTGAAGTGGAAGGATCACCTGAGCCCAGCAGGTCAAGGCTGCAGAAGCCATGAGCATGCCCACTGCATTCCAGTCTGGGTGACAGAGTGAGACTCTGGAGGAAAAAAAAAACTGTTAAAGTGACTATAGAATAGAATCTGAATCCTGGAATGTCAGAGTTGGCAGGACCATCAAGAGTTACTACTGTCCAACCCCTACATAAGGGGAAACTGAGGTGTGATAAGGGGAGACTGGCCCCAGTTTATGCAGTGAGTGAGCAGAGCTGGGGTCTCCATACCAGGTCTCCTGCCTCCCAGGCCTTCTTCTCCCTGCTGTAATGCTGAAATGATCACAGTTCCAGTGCCCAGGAAACAGGATTTGAGGCCAGGCGCAGTGGCTCATGCCTATAATTCCAGCACTTTGGGAGGCTGAGGCAGGAGGATTTCTTGAGCCCAAGAGTTCAAGACCAGCCTAGGCAACATAGTGAGACCCTATCTCTTAAGAAAAAAAGTAAAAGGATTTGAGTGTGAGCTTGGCTTCACCATGCTTTAAAGTGTCACCTTTGCTAATGGAATCGAGGTTAACAACCCAGGCTGATCTCTCCCCTAGTGAATATCTTTAAAGAGCATGATAGCTCATAATTAATCATCCACCCACCCTCCATGAGGATGGGGCTCCAGTGAAAGGTAAGAGGTAAGCCAGCCCTGGATTGGAGGACCTCCTTGGTTCCCTCCATCTCTTAAAAGATTTAGAACTGGGTATGGTGGCTCATGCCTGTAATCCCAGTACTTTGGAAGGCAGAGGTGAGAGGATTGCCTGAGCCCAGGAGTAGACCAACATGGTCAATTTGGTGAGACCTTGTCTCTACAGCAAATCAAAAAATTTACTGGGCATGGTGACGTACACCTGTGGTTCCAGCTACTTGGAAGGCTGAGGCAGAAGAATCACCTGAGCCCAGCAGGTAGATGTATCAGCAGCCATGAACATGCCACTGCAC
>NW_007249409.1:415266-438515 GCF_000164805.1 Carlito syrichta | reverse complement strand
GGTTTTTTTTTTTTTTTTTTTTTGTAGCGAGGAAGTCTTGCTATGTTTCCTAAGCTGGTCTCAAACTCCTAGGTTCAAGAAATCCCTGAGTGTCCTCCCAAAGTGTTGAGATTACAGGTGTGAGCCACTGTTCCCAACCAGGTTAATTTCAAAACAGTGAAGATTGGGTAAAGCCAGAGCATTCTAAACAATTGATTTTAGCATGCATAAGTGGCATTTTGGTTCTCCCACGAAGATTTACTTTTCTTCTTACCAAACTTCCCCGTCTCCATTTCTTTACCTCCCATCCAGCCCTTAGCTCAATGTACTCTGGCTCTGCCCCCACTCCTCCACTATGGCCACCAGAGTCCCTCTTGTTGTCAAAGCCAAGGACATAGTCTCATCATCTTTCATAGTCCTCGTCTTCCTGGCCCTCTTAGCTGAGATGGGCACAAATGTTCACCCCTCCTTGACCATCTCTCCTAGTTTTCATGACCCTGCACTCTCCTGGCTTCTCCCTTTGTTACTCCAGCTGCTTCTTTTTTGTCTCCTGTGTGGACTTGTCTTCCAGCCTACCCTGAAGTGATGGGTTGGGTAGTCCCAGGCCCTTTTGTCACTCTGCTCTATCCTGGGTGACCCCATCCATCCATGCCCACTCTTGAGGAACCATCTACCCTATTCCCAGCACCAGGCAAGTTGCTTTGCATAGATGGGCATATTTTTTCCTCAGTATACCCCTGTAAGGTAGGTACAGTTTCCTTTCCTTTTTTACAGATGGGGAAACTAACTCAGAGATGTTCCATGGCTTGAACAAAATCACACAGTAGGTAAACTCAGGTCTGTCACTCCCAGGCCTGGTGGTCCCACATTTCCCTGTGGTGTTAGCTAAGAAGGGCTTAAGGTGTGATTCTCCTGTCAGGATCAGGGATTATTCAGATTGTAAAAAGCATATGCAAGCCTCTCACCGTGGAGCCTACATACTCTTACCAGCAACCATCTTCTTTGCCCTCAGGAAAGAGTTGCCAACTCCCTAGAGACTCCTAAATAAAACCAGGGTAACTGCCTGGGTCAGGTCACCTACTTTCCAGGGCTCTAATTCCCATCAATAAACATGATTTTAGTGCTGGACATGGTGGCGCATGCCTGTAATTTCAGCGCTCTGGGAGGCCAAAGGGGGAGGATGGCTTGAGGCCAAGAGTTCAAGACCAGCCTAGGCAACATAGTGAGACCCCATAGCCACACACAAAAAAATTTTTTTTTAATTAGCTGGATGTGGTGGGGCTCACCTCTGATCCTAGCTACTCAGGAGGCTGAAGCAAGAGGATCACTGGAGCCCAGAGTTGGAGGCTGCAGTGAGCTATGATCAACCTGGGTGATGGAGAGAGACCTTGTCTCCAAATAAATAAGGAAACAAACAAACATAGCCCTTGAACAACTCCAAAGAGAGCCCCTGAGCAAAGTGAAGGGGGTCAATGGATCATTTCAAGCATGCTGTGTTGCCCCAGGGCTCTGAGCAGATCCCAGTGTAGGGGCTAGGTCTATGTCTTCACCTAGTTTAGGGTCTCACTCAGGGAACAGAGCAAAATCTCCCCGGCTTGCTGCGGATGTGTGTGTGTGGTGTGATGGGTGAAAGAATATGGTCTGGTCTTGAGTTCAAATCCTGCACTACCAGTGTACTAGCTGAGTTTCCTGGGGCAAACCACCTGTGAAAAGGGACCAACCACACCTGTTTTCTAGGGATGTTGTGTGGTCCAGCAAACATATGTGTGTGTCGCGGTGCCAGCACATGGAAAGCACCAGCCAGCACAACTACATAACAATTCCTCACCACATTCCAGCCTGAGCCAGTGGTCACCACTGCTCCTCACACAGGACTGGATTTCCAAAGCATTGCCAGAGCCCTCCACTGGAGCCCAGTGAATAGGTGACCCAGAAAAGGCATGTCCTGTTTTTTGTTTGTTTGTTTTTTCTCAAATACTCTGGAACACTCTGAACTGCCTGAGAAGTCTGGACACCAAGGGACATATTACAAAGAAGACATGATATTGTTTTGGAGTGATGGTGTTCACACTGTTGTCATGGTCACCATCTTGAGCTGCCTGCCCACTGATTAGTGTCACCCAGATAGGATTTTACTTTTTTTTTCCCCCAGTGTAGGCTGCCTGCTGCCAAGGTGGGCAGCCAATGGTAATAAAAACCACCAACAATAGCATCAACAGCAGCTCTTGTTTATTAATCACTTACTCTCTGTCTGGCTTGGGGGTGAACACTTTACCTTCATATTTTATCTCACCAAACCCTCACTTGGAGCGAGGTTGTTGTCCTCGTTACACAGATAAGGAAACTGAGACCTAGAAGGGCCAAATGTTTGCAGTCATCTGAAGCCTTCCCACTCACCCCCATTTTCTGCCTTTTGCTTTAACTCCAGTATTCTTTTGCTGATACCAAACCCAGCCCTAAGATCAGCCTGAGCACACAGATTTCAGGATCACCCAGAACCTTTCACAGCTCTTTCAGCAGAATGGAACCCAAGGCAGCTTTTGGCATTAAGAAGTGCAAAAGTGTCCTGGTAGCTGCAGTCTGTGAGCTGCTGGAGAGCAGAGCCCCATTCATGGCACCCACCCCACTCAAGCTTTTTCAGAGGAGTGCAGCTCTGGGAGAGAAGGCAAAGCTGTCACCTATGGAATTGCAGTTAAAATGAGGGCAAAAAAGACTTTTGCTTCAGTTTTGCAGATGGTCAGGAAGCTTGTGTTTCTTAGTAAGAATTTTCTAGATCCTTTGGCTTGAACCATCTGGATAATTGCCTCAAGTTTCTGCATGGTTCCCACTGGGTGAGCCCAGGTGGGAGAGGCTGCCATGCTCCAAGAAAGCTGAAGAATGCTGTTACTTTACCTCTGAGCCTTGGATTTCTTATCTTAGCAGATAATGGAATAACAACTCAAGAGGTCAAAACAGGGATGCTTCAACAGACAAGCGTTTAGACCATGTCAAGACACAGAGTGAAGAAGATAGCAAAATCCTACTCCATAGCAGGCCATAGGCAACAGTTTCCCCCAGTATGCTCCTTTTTGATTAAGGCAAGATCAGTATGATTGATTTTGACTTTACAGATGAAGAAACTGAGTCCCAGGGAGGTTAAATGTCTTACCTAACTGCAGCACAGAGAGCAGGGGACAGGAAACAGGATCCAAACTTGCTTCATCTCTACCATTCTACCCACTGCTGCCCCTGACCCTCTGAGAACTTGAGAACATTCTTTTAGTTGTTGAGCTGTGAGCATAACTGTCATCAACTACTTCTTAACCCATACCTAGGAAGTTAGGGAGAAGGTCGCTGAGTTTTCACTACAGTTTTCTGCCAGGCAACTCTGCTTAAAAAAAAAAAAAAGAACATATTTTCCTCCCCAGTATGTTAGTAGGAGGCAAGCAGATTGTTAGCACCTTCTGTCTTCTTCTAAACAATGGTGGCAGGCTGGCCCCAACTCAGGAAACAAAGGGATCTGAGAGGACCAAGGCCACATGAGAAGGCTGACTCCAGGAGGCTGGCTGGTCTCTGCAGACACAACACTGAGCTGCTCCTGGAGTTGTGAGTGGGACCCTGTCCCTTTTATTTTATTTTTTTATTTTTTATTTTTTTTTGAGTTGGAGTCTCACTCAGTCACCCAGACTGGAGTGCAGTGGCCGCTCCCGGCCACCGCAGCCTCGCCTGCTGGGCTCCGGTGATCCTTCCGCCTCAGCCTTCCAAGTAGCTGGAATTACAGGTATGCGCTACCATGCCTGGCTGATTTTTTGATTTATTGTAGAGATGAGGTCTCGCTGCCCAGGCGGGTCTCGAACCCACGGGCTCAGGCAATCCACTCACCTCAGCCTCCCAAAGGCGCGGGATTACAGGCTGAGCCACCGAGCCCGCCTGTCCCTTTTAAAGGCTCCTCCACCTGGCCCTTCATAACCTGACCCTTGCCCATCTTTCACCTACTCTCTGGATATCCTAGGCCCACAAGGTTCTGGTCATAAGTTTCTAGAATGTTCTTTTCCATCCCTCCATTCCACTCTCTGTTTCTTAAATCCTTTAATATCTTGTTGAACCCTTACCTCCTCTAAAGAGTCCTTCCAGTTTCTTCAACAGGAAATACTCAGCCAGGCTCGGTGGTTCGGCCTGTAATCCCAGCACTTTGGGAGGCTGAGGTGGATAGATTGCCTGAGCCCACAGGTTCAAGACCAGCCCAGGCAACTTGGCGAGACTTTGTCTCTACAATACATAAAAAATTAGCCGGGCATGGTAGCACACTCCTGTAGTTCTGACTACTTGGAAGACTGAGATGAAAGGATTGCTAGAACCCAGCAGGTCAACGCTGGTGTGGCTGTGAGTATGCCACTGCACTCCAGCCTGGGCAACAGAGTGAGACTTCACCTCAAAAAAAAAAAAAAAAGAATATTCTTACATTCTGCCTACTCTGGTATCTGCTATCTGCTTAGAGTGACATAGGTAGGACTGATGTTTACTAGACAACTTCTGGGTATTAAACACTGTGCTGTACCATTTAATGTAATATGTGATCTCATTCAATCCTCAGGGCAACTATTTCACTTATACCCATTAAACAGATGGGGAAACAGAAGCTCAGAGAGTCGTCTTACATGATCTTACTCAAGATCATACAGCAGATAGAAAAGTTAAGATCTGAACCCAAGGCCGGGCGCAGTGGCTCAAGCCTGTAATCCCAGCACTTTGGGAGGCCAAGGTAGAGGATTGCCTGAGCCCACGGGTTCAAGACCAGCCTGGGCAACTTGGTGAGACCTTGTCTCTACAATATATCAAAAATTAGCTAGGCATGGTGGCATGCACCTGTGGTTTCAGCTACTTGGAAGGCTGAGGCAGAAAGATTGCCTGTACCCAGCAGGTCAAGGCTGCAGTGGCCATGAGCATGCCACTGTATTCCTGCCCGGGTAACAAAGTGAGATTCCAACTAAAAAAAAAAAAAATTTGAACCCAGGTCTTTCTGACTATAAAGTTCATGCTCTTTGTCACTTAATACCACCTGCTTCCCACCTCCTTAGGAAGCTGCCATTTCCCTTGTGGAATATAAGCTCCAGAGGATAGAGCCTATGTTTCAATTCATCCTCTGAGACCCAGCTGAGTGTCCTGAATCCAGGCACCACTCCACAAATGCTGATTTTTTTTTTTTAAGTCAGGGTCTCACTTTGTCACCCAGGCTGAAGTGCAGTGGCACCATCATGGCTTACTGGAGCCTTGACCTCCTAGGATCAGATGATCCATCTCAGCCTCCCAAGTAGTTGGGACTACAGGCATGCGCCACTACACTCAGCTAATTTTTTTGATTTTTTTTTTTTTTGTAGAAATGAGGTCTTGCTATGTTGCCTAGGCAGGTCTTGAACTCCTGGGCTTAAGCAGTCCTCCCACCTCAGGCTCTGAAAGTGCTGGGATTACAGGCATGAGTCACTGCACCCAGCCTGAATGCTGAATTGAATACTATTATACCTTCTGCAAATTACGAACATTCCACCACTAGAGCCCTCTTTGTGAGTGGCCAAGGTCTTTCTTCTCCATCCCCTCCCCAAGAGAGGAAAAAGCTGACAGCTAACTGATTAAATGACAGCTGAGTGAGAGATAAGAAAAAGAAGGGAGCAAGGTAGAGGAAAGCAAGACTGCAAGAGCTCGGAGGAAGCTGAAAGGAAGAGGAGGGTGCCCAGGTTGAATTGGGCCAGCTTGTAGCAAGATGTCATTTCTACAAAAAAATAAATAAATAAAAATCAAAAAAATTAGCTGAGTGTAGTGGCGCATGCCTGTAGTCCCAACTACTTGGGAGGCTGAGATGGATCATCTGATCCTAGGAGGTCAAGGCTCCAGTAAGCCATGATGGTGCCACTGCACTTCAGCCTGGGTGACACAGTGAGACCCTGACTTAAAAAAAAAAAATCAGAGTACAAGATTGGGAGTTACCAGGCCTGGTCTTAAATCTCAGCTCTTCTACATAGCTGGAAACCTGGGCAAGTTGCTACACCTCTCTGAGCTTCTGTTTCCTCTTCCATAAAGTGGACATGTTGCTATCTTCTCTAGACCTTCTGGGATCCTTCCAACTCAACCTCCCAAGTAGCTGGGACTACAGGCATATGCCACTAGACCTCCTGGGATCAGGAACTTCTGTTTCCTCTCTGAGCTTCTGTTTCCTCTTCCATAAAATGGGCATGTTGGGCCTCACTAGACCTTGCCAGGAAGAATGAGGCTGTGACTGAGGGAGGGACTGGGTGCTGTTACCTCCTTTATTTTATTTTATTTTATTTTTGATTTGGAGTCTTACTCTGTCACCCAGGCTGGAGTGCAGTGGTACGCTCACAGTCACTGTAGTCTCAACATGCTGGGCTCAGATGATTCTTCCACTTCAGCCTTCCAAGTAGATGAAACCCCAGGCATGCAACACCACACCTAGCTAATTTTTTTTTTTTTTTTCGTAGAGATGAGATCTCACCAAGTTGCCCAGGCTGATCTCAAATTCCTGGGCTCAGGTAATTTTCTCTCTACTGCCTCCTAAAGTGCCGGGATTATAGGTGTGAGCCACCATGCCAGGCTGTTACCTCCTTTAAATGGGGACAGTCAGAGAATCAGCCCACCTTGGAATGCCTTCCCCAGGAAGTCACTGACCCTGAAGGCCTAGGGCAGTGAAGAACTCATAGAATCACAAACCCATGGTAAAAATATTGGAGACAATTTCATTTGGCTTTCTTACTCCAGGAGGCACACAGCGTGGTAGACTAATGGCCAGCTCTGTCAGCAGACGGGCCAGGCTCCAAATCCTGGCCATCCCCTTGCTAATTATGTGGCCTTGTGCATGTCACTTTGCCCCTCTCAAACTTCTGGTTAAGCATCTTTTTTTTTTTTTTTTTTTTGAGTTGGCGTCTCACTCGGTCACCCAGACTGGAGTGCAGTGGACGCTTCTGGCCACTGCAGCCTCGCCTCCTGGGCTCCGGCAATCCTTCCGCCTCAGCCTTCCAAGTAGCCAGAATTACAGGCGCGTGCTACGACACCCAGCTGATTTTTTGATTTATTGTAGAGATGAGGTCTTGCTGCCCAGGCAGGTCTAGAACCCGCGGGCTCGGGCAACTCACTCATCTTAGCCTCCCAAAGGTGCGGGATTACAGGCTGAGCCACCGAGCCCAGCTAGGTTAATCATCTTTAATATGGAATTAAAGATAGTTTATTTGCCAGCCATAGCACTGTTGGGAGGATCACAGACCCAGGAAATGACAGCTGGTCATTCAACTGGCCCTGTGGGAACCGAGGCTAAGAAAGAGAAAGCAATTCACCCACAGTCTCACAGCAGGTTAGAAGCAAAATGAAGTCTATGCCCAGGCCTGCTAAAGCTCAGCCCTGGTCTTATCTCCAGACTGCTGTGGCCTCACTTCAAAGAAGGCTGAGACTTCCCTGGGAAATGCAGCAGAGGGAGGAAATCCTGCTGGGATCACTAGTAGGATTGTGTCTCACTGAGCTGAAGTAACTGCTTGGGTTGCCTGTGACTGGCGTGTAGCAAGAAGCCCAAGTCAGAGCCTAGGGGCACATGTCCAACTTGGGGTCTAGTCCATAAGATAAACCTGTGCATGCCAGGTTAACTCTCTGAGCCTCAGTTTCTCTGCCTACTATATGGGAGTAAGAATTCCTGGCAGGCAAAGGAATCACATAAAGGCACAGAGCTGTTTTCATGACAGCTACCCCTGAGCTCTCACTGTGTAGCCAGCCCTGTGCTGTTGTTAGCAATGGCTTTATCTGGTCCTCACAGCAAGCTTGTGAGGTGGGGACCTAATATGCAGATAAATGACTAGGAACTGGGATCTGAGCTCGGAACATATTTCCTATGCCCAAAACATTTGGCTCTCTTGTCTCCCTATCCAGCATGGGCTCCTTCTTGCAGTTTCAGCATCAGCCTGGCTTCCCATGGAAGGATCCCTTGGCCTCAGGCTGAGGTGGGCACCTGCCCCAGCCTACAGTGCTGGGTTTCTCCCTCTTCTCCACCACACAGGGAGCTCCATGATGTCAAGATCTTGTCACGCCCACAGCTGTATCACCTGCTTGGCATACAGCAGGTGCTCAATAAATACTTGCCAAATGACTGAATGCATTGTGCCAGTATCAGGATGCTACCAGGCCCCAAGGGAGCCAGAGAGATCAGAGGAAAATCTTGGACTCCTGCCATGCCTTACATTAGCAGCAACTTCTCCGAGTACTGACAGCCAGCCTCGTGGGACGCCATTCGAGACAGCTGAATTCCAGTCACCACTTCACCTTGGAACGGCAGCCGCAGCCCTCACCAAATGGCCCAGTGATTGACGTCACAGCGGGGCCAAGAGCTGCCCTGTTAATATTTAATGCGGCCTTCGCTGCGGCAAAGCTGCAGGCTCCGAGAGCTGGACAGGCCGTGCAGAGTCCCCATGGGGTCATGGGGAGGGCACAGATGGGAAAGGGATTCATAAACCATAAAACCCCTAGCAGATGAGCATTATGCCGACCCATTTTAGTCCCTGGCTTAACTCAGAAAGAGCCGGAGCAGCACATGCCTGCCGTTGGACAAGAAGACTGCTGACTGAGCCCAAGTGCTGAATAAATGGGGGATTAGGGGCTCCCGGGACATTTCCTGGAGACAGTGGGAGGGCAGAGACCTGGCGCCAGCATGACCTGGACTCCACTCCAGGTTTGCCCTTCGCAGCCGTGTGACTGGGGCAGCAACTGGACCACTGAGCCTCAGTTCCCTTTCCTGTGAAATGGGGATGATACTTTTTTCTTGTGGAACTGCTGTGAGGATTAAATTAGAGAAGTGATGCAGAGGACTGAGCTTAGCACATAGCAGGTCCTCAACAATGCATGGTCCCCAAACCATGCCTGGGAGCTGAGGTTGGAGAGAGGAAACATAGAAGCCCTTCATGCATTCATTGGCCAGAGTGACAGGGTGGAGAAGAATGAGCGAGGGGGCATGGAAGGGTGACCTTGGAACCAAGCATCTCAGGTATAGACTTTTCACCATGGTGGGCCCAGACCAGGAGAGATATCAGAAACAGGATGGGCAGAGAGCCCCAGGATGGCAGAAGCTGAAGGACCCTTACAAATAATCTCTCTGATCATCTAACCTCTTCGTTTGGCAGATGAGGACACTGAGAGGGAGCAAACCATCACAGAGGCTCACAGAGCCAGAGCTGGGGACTGACCTGGTCTGCAGCCCTCCAGGGGCTGGGGTTTTTCCCAGGCCACTTGACCAGGGAGGGAGGAAGATAAGTTGGCAGATGTGATGTGATGCCCCCAATCCTGGTGGGGACCTCCACGTCTCTGACCTGGACAATAGGAGGAACTTCATTTCTCGCCCCTTTCTAGTCTCCCTCCAGTCTATTTTCTCACAAATCCTGGGAGCTTCCCAAACCATAAATCCAACCTTGTTGTCTCCCTGCTTAAAACACTTCTGTGATCTCACACATAGAGTCACCAGAGAAAATACAGGAGGCCCAGCTAAAACTGAATTTCAAGCCAGACATGGTAGTGGGAGGATTGCTTGAGCCCAGGAGTTTGAGGCTGCAGTGAACTGTGATTGTGCCACTGCACTCCAGCCTGGGCAACAGAGTGAGATCTCATCTCAAACAAAACAAAAAAACCCAATGAATTTTAGGTAAACAATGAGTAATGTCTTAGCATAAGAATGTCCTAGGTATCTCATGCACATACTTGTGCTAAAAAAAAATTTTATTTAAAAAATTGTTTATTGGAAGTTCAAATTTAACAAGACAACCTGTATTTTTCTTTGTGAAATCTGGCAATCCTACATAAACTTGCCTTCAGGAAGAAGGAGGAAGCCTTCAGTTAGCATACAAAACCCATTTTTGTTCTGAGCTTATCCCTCCCCTCTCTTCCACATGAATCTCTGCTTTAGACACAACTCTGCCTTTGCTTGAGAATTCCAAGCCCTCCCTCCCCTCTGACCTTTGCAGATATTGTTTCTTCCACTGGGAACCTTTTGGCATCTTTTGCTCCTTCCAGTGCCCCACTGTGCTTGACTTGACACATCTGTCAGGCCTTGGAAGCATTGTCACTTCCTCTGGGAAGACTTTCTGGCTTTCTAGGCCAGGGTGGTGCCTCCTCTGGGTCCCCACTGTGCCTCTGTCTGTCTGTCCTGTTCATGTGGTATAGAGTAGGGCTTCAGCAAACATTTATCCCATTGAGCTGCTAAATTTCACAGCCCCTCGCACTTCTATCAGCAGTTCCCCTTCCTTCAGCCGAATCCTATGTACCCTCAAGACCCTGTTAGAATCCCACCCTGAAGGCAAAGCATCTTACATCCTATGCTTGTAAAGGAGGCAGGGAGGCATCTTTAGTTTCCAATTTGCAGAAGAGGAAACAAGGAAGTGAAGGATGCCATTGATCACGTCTCAGGTCTCTGGACTCCGTTGTATTGCAAGGACTTTGCACTTGCTGTTTGTCTGTCTAGAACACTCTTCCCAAAGATCTTCATGTGGATGATGTGGCAAATTAAAGATGGCCACAAATACTTTGCTACTCCCCCCATCAAGAAGCGGCATCTCTTCCCCCCAGTCCTTGAATCTGGGTTGGCCACATGACTTTCTTAGACAACAGAATGTGGCAGAAGTGACCTTTTATGAATTTGGGGACATAGGCCTCAAGAGGCCTTGCAGGTTTCTGCCTTTCCCCTCTTGGAATGCTGCTTCTGGACTGCCACATAAGGCAACCAGACTAGCCAACCAGAGAGTGAGAGGTCATGCAACAGGGAGCTGAGGTGCCCCAACTAACTGCCAGCACCTACCACCAAATGTGTGAGTGACACCCTCTTGGACCTTCCAGCCCAACTGTACCTCCAACTGAATGTAGCTGCAGTTGTGACCAGGAGAAATGGGCAGAGGAAACACCCAGGCCAACCACAGACTCATAAGAAGTCAAATGGATGTAGCATGCCACTAAGTTTGGGGGTTTGTTACATGACCACAGATAACTGATACAACTGCCTCCTCCTCAATCAGGTGTCTCCTCAGACATAACCTCCTCAGAAACCTGGCTTCAATAGCACCCCCACTTCACCCCATATCCCCACCCTCACCAGTCACTGTTTATGCCATTATCCTGTTTCATCCTGTCCCGCTCCTCCTCTAAGCTGCAAGTCCCATGTGGGTGGGGCCAGCATGGTTTGTTCCCTGCAATCTCCCTAGTTCCTGTATGCTGTTTGGCACAGGGAAGGTGCTGAGATTTGTTGGGGGTGGAGAAACTGTGTGCCTGATCCTTGCTGGTGTGGCACTTAGGGGAGCAAAGTGGCAGGTGTGAGTCCCCACCTGGCCACATTCTCCAAAACCAGTGCTCTTGGGAGGGCAGGCCAGGTGGGTGGACTCTGATTCAGGGGCAAGAGATTCAGGGAGCCCAAGCTGAACAGGAAGAAAAGAAAATAGCCAAAATGTTCATTTTCAGCAGGGGCTCAGTTTCAGACCAAGGAAGTCACCGGGGCTTCTCTCTTGCCAGCAGCCTAGCCACTCCCTCCTGCAAGATCACCCTGCTGAGAAACTGGGCAATGGGAGAAAATGTCAGGGACGCTGGGTCACTTTCCAGGGGCCAACTCTTTCCAAGCCCTTAATGCAAGGCTAGTCCTCAGAGTCTGTTTTTTCCAGTGCCAAGAAATTGATCCAGCCACAACCTCAATGAAGGAAGAAACACACATCCAAGGGCAAAAGAATCCACTCCTGGATGCCTCTCTGAGCTACCATTCTGCATTTTTTTTTTTTTTTTTTTTTGATTTGGAGTCTCACTCTGTCACCCAGACTGGAGGGCAGTGGCCACTCCCGGCTACCGCAGCCTCGACCTGCTGGGCTCTGGCGATCCTTCCGCCTCAGCCTTCCAAGTAGCTAGAACTACAGGTGTGCGCTACCACGCCCAGCTAATTTTTTAATTTTAGTGTAGAGATGAGGTCTCGCCAAGTTGCCCAGGCGGGTCTCGAACCCGCGGGCTCAGACAATCCACTCACCTCAGCCTCCCAAAGGCACGGGATTACAGGCTGAGCCACCGAGCCCGGCTCCATTCTGCATTCTATGGGAGCAAAGAGAGCATCAGTGTGGTTCAAATCAGATACTTTTAAGTCAGGCAGTCTCTTGTTGGCATTCTGTCTCCATGACTGTGTGACCTTGGGCATGTGGCTTAACCTTCCTGAGCACCAGTTTCTGCATCCATAAACAGTGGACAATGAAGCCTAAAGTCTAAGGTTGTGACCAGAATTCAATGAGAACATGCATGCTCAGCACAGCTTCAAACACACAGGAAACAGCAAGACTGACAATAGCTAAGCTTATGAGTATTTCTTCACCTGTTGGTATATGGGGGCTGGGGAACAGCAAGGCTTGCAGTTAAACATAGATCCTTCCTGGGGACCAGGTCCACATTTAGGAGTTGCCTGATAGAGACTAGAATTATGATGTGGCCCCTTGGTCCACAACAAAGTGCCTGATTCTAATGACTTTCCTAACAAATGAGAAGACCCCTCAGAGGTCCTCTGGAAGGTCCTGTTGTGGATAAGTCAATGGTTTGGAGGTAGAGTCCTGACAAGGATTCAGAAGGCCCAGGGTTAAAAGCCCAGTTCTGGGACTTATATGCTGTGTGATGCCCTCCTGGACCTGAGGGAAAAAATCACTTGCTCTCGCTGTCCTCTCGTGGCCTACATCTATAAAATGGGCCATTTATCTCTGACTTAGCAAACTCATAGGGTTGTTGAGAAGATGAGATAATTGAGATGAAAGAGTGTTTGGAAAAGCATTCACTGTTTGATAAATAAAAATAGGATAGCTATTTAAAACCAAAGGGACCCCTGGATTCTCAAGCCAAGACCCTCTAAAGCCTTTAAGTCAGGCAATATAACATAGGTTCAAATTCTGGCTTGCAACTTACATGGCTTTGAGAAAATGGGTTGATCTCTGGCACTCAGAGGTTTGTTTTTTCTTGTATGGGAGACGGGAACCCTGAGGCAAGAGAAAGGCTGAGAAGATGCTGCAAGATACAAGATAGTATGAGAAGGAGAAGCCCATCAGCCTCCAAAACCCCTGGTCAACCAGGGAAAAGGACTCCACACCTAACTTGAGTTTAGGTGGGGGCTACCTGTTCCCCGTTCCATCCCCTACAAGCAGTTCTCTGGATCTCAGCCCACCCCAGGTAGATCGTGACTCAAGTTGTTTTGCAGAGACTGGTCCTCTGCCTCTGTTGCCATGGCACTGCAGCACAGCCTGGCCAATCAGGAAGGAGATGGGTATCTGAGCCTCTGTTGCTAAAGCCGGAGCAGGACACCTAGCCAATGGGAAGGGCAGCAGAGTGGAGCCACCATGGAAATCTCAGCAGTGAGGTTCAAACCATGTTTTTTTTTTTGTCTTCGTGTCTTGTTTGCAGGGGGTAGGCTGGGTTTTCTTCATTCCTTTTTTTGCAAAGAGCATCTTGCAGCCCCAGGAGGATATTCAAAAGTCACGGCAATACATGGCAAGAGGCATCTTCAAAGAGTAAGAAAGGACTCTAGCTTAGCAGGGCATAGTTTCAGATGAATTCTTCCCCTGGACACTCAGCATCATCTGTGTCTATGATCTCATCCTATCCCCACAGCTCTACCTGGCCCCCTCTGTCCTAGAAAATGGTTGAAGGCTACAGAAAAATCCTCACCCCCAAGTAAGAAAGGAAATATGGGGCTCGCTCCCTTCTGCCCTAGAGCTTTGTGGCTTTGGATAAATGCTAACCTTCCCTCCTACAGGCAAGGTAGTACAGGATGGTAGAAGCAAGGGTCAGACACAGATGCTACCCCACTCTGTACAATTAGAAATTTGGGCAAGTGGGCTCCATGTTTCCGTTCAGATCTCACACTGCAGACTTAATGCTTTTTCACCTTCAGGCTCTGGAGAAAGTGGACCTACGAAGAATAACTTCCTAAGGCAGAGCCCTGTAAATAGTGCCTATGGACGCAAATAAGACTTGGGCTGCTTTGTGTCTTTGAATTGCCAGAGTTGGAGGGATGTCAGTTTTAGAGGTCAGACTCAGAGGGATGAAGCTGCCCTCTCAGAATCACACAGATAGCTACCAAGATGCAGAGCCAAGACTGGAAGGCCTAGCTCCCCTTATCCTGCAACATGCAACCTCCTTAAACCAGCCTTCAAACCCTTGGGCAGGCAGCAGTCAGGGAGCCTAGCACACCTACATCTCCAACACCCTTTATTGCAAACACGGGGATAAAAACAACTGCAAGGAAAAATGTGTCCCGCCCTTTCCCCACTCTCTCCTGCTTTCACTCTGTTGCCTGGCAGCAGTGCTATCCAGAAACCTGGGTGTCATCCTAGACAACTCCCTCACCCTTATCCTTCCCACAAAACCATGGTTCAGACATGTCCATTGTATCTCCCAAATGGCCCTCAATTCCATCTACGCCTCCCCTCCCTCCACCACTTTTCCAGTCCAAGGTTTCACCCTGAGTTTCCTGGACAAATACAATGGTTTCCCACAGGCCTCCGGCTTTCACGCTTGCTCATCCCATCCCCCACTTCCATTTTCTGTAACCTCAGCCAGAACAATCTTTTAAAAATACAAATCTCACTGGGCTCGGTGGCTCAGCCTGTAATCCCACGCCTTTGGGAGGCTGAGGTGAGTGGATTGCCTGAGCCTGCGGGTTCAAGACCCGCCTGGGCAACGCGACCTCATCTCTACAATAAACCAAAAAATCAGCCGGGTGTGGTAGCGCATGCCTGTAATTCCGGCTACTCGGAAGGCTGAGGTGGAAGGATCGCCGGAGCCCAGCAAGTCGAGGCTGCGGTGGCCGGGAGCGGCCACTGCACTCCGGTCTGGGCAACACAGTGAGACTCTGACTCAAAAAAAAAAAAAAAAAAAATACAAATCTCATCCTGTCACCTGCTGCCTGCTTAGAACCTCTAAGGACAAAAACCAAAATCCTTAGCACACCCAAGAGGCACTGTACCATCAGACCTACTCCCTCAGCTTCCTCTTGCCCTTGTGCATGCTCTTCCCTCTCCACCTGAAACACTCCTCCCTCCCCGGTTCTTCTAGTTGCTAAATACCCTCCTTGTGGCTTTTAGTTTAGTGGTCACTTCTATGGGGAGACTTTGCTGACCTCCACGACCATGTAGGCCAAATCATCCTATGATGGACTTTTCTGGTACCATCTGGCCCTTTCATTTGTATCACTTGTCACAGTCTCAGTTTTACCCTTATTTGTATGATTGTTTGATTCATATTTGTAAGCCCAGTCCCAACTGATGTGAGCTTCATGAAGGCAGTGACTTTGTCTTGTTTTTTACTTGAAACATGTGGATGGATGGATGGACGGATGGATGTTTGGATAAACAGGAGTTGGATGAATAGATGTATGAGTGGGTGGATGAATGGATGAATGAGTGTATGGGTGGATGTAAGGATAGATATATAGACGAATGGATGCTTCCATCTTGCCCAGCTTATTTAACCTAATCATATCTCCCTCTAGTCTGTGGCTAGCTAATTTCCCCTTTTCATTCAACATACACCAAGCATTTCTTTCTTTCTTTTTTTTTTTTTTTTTAGTTGGAGTCTCACTCGGTTGCCCAGACTGGAGTGCAGTGGCCACTCCCAGCCACAGCAGCCTCGACCTGCTGGGCTCCGGCAATCCTTCTGTCTCAGCCTTCCAAGTAGCTGGAGCTACAGGTGCGTGCTACCACGCCCGGACACCAAGCATTTCTAAAGCTCCAGATATGTGCCCATGGTATTGTGGGAATCCATGGAAAAAGGGATTTCCATGCCCTTGAAACTTAGATAATAATAATGGTTGCTTCCAGTTGATGCTTACAACCTGTGCCAGAGACCACTGATGGCTCTCCTTGTGGGAAACTCCCACTCCTTTCTCTCTACTGATCCAATAGTAGAGACCAGAAACCTAGCAGCACCTCAAAGTTCAGGTTAAGTGTTGCCTTTTCCAGGAATTCCTACCTGATCAGTTAGC
This sequence comes from Carlito syrichta, assembly GCF_000164805.1. Lineage (NCBI taxonomy): Eukaryota > Metazoa > Chordata > Mammalia > Primates > Tarsiidae > Carlito > Carlito syrichta. Next base: position 422,533 of record NW_007249409.1, on the reverse strand, counting down.
CTGTGCCTGACTTCTCATCCTCAGAACTGCCCCAGTACAAAAATCTGGGCTTCTCTTGATATTCTTGCACAAAAACTGCTTCATAGTATCCTTTCATCTGTGAGTCTCTTTCTCTCTACAGAGGAGTGGAATGCCTAATTACTCCTCAGGAATATGTATGCTCCCTGGGGACAGATGTGAGGGTTCACATCTCACAAAAGGTCTATTGGTAGGCAGGGCATTGTACATTCACTGCCTCTTTTAGCCCTCAGGGGAATCTGAGGGAGGCATGATTACCCCCACTGTAAGTAGCAGGAAACAGATTTTCCCCAGGTCACCCAGGTAATAATTGGTGAAACCGGTGCTGAAACCCAGGATGATTTGAATCCAAGGCCAAGATCCTTAACCAGTATCTTCAGGCTGAATAGTCTCTCTAATAGCCCAAATATGGCTCCTATGCCTGTGCCTGATCACAACCTGTGGGGCAGCCTCTTCCATTGCTGAATACCTGCCTATCAAAGACTTTATTTTCAGCTGGAGTCTCACTCTTGTTTCCCAGGTTGGAGTGCAGTGGCACACTCAAAGCCCCCGCAGCCTCAACCTGCCGAGCTTAGGTGATTCTTCCATCTCAGCCTTCCAAGTAGCTGGACCAACAGACGTACGCCACCACGCCCAGCTAGTTTTTTGTGTGATTTATTGTAGAGACAAGGTGTCACCAAGTTGCCCAGGCTGGTCTCAAACCCCTAGGCTCAGGCAGTACTCTCACCTCGGCCTCCTAAAGTGCTGGGATTACAGATTGAGCCATTGCGCCCATCCAAAGACTACTTTAAACTAATTGAAATGTGCCCATCCAAAACTGCTACCCAGTGACCCTGATTCTGCCCCCTGGTTACGACAAGAATAAGCGCATCCCCTCTTCCACATGGCAGCCCGTCAATAATTTACAGCCAGCTCTCATGTCTCCCTACATCTTATCTCCAGGGAGGGACTGCAGAGCAGAGAGGATGCTAACCTGGATCTAGAAAATCTGGGTTCTCATCCTGGTCATTCACAGACCAGAACATTTCAAAAGAAAATTAAATAGGTGATTTTGAAAAACAAGGACATTTAAAAAAAAATCACCAATTCCTAGCATCCTTGTTTCATAAGAGAAAGGGCATCCTGACACAGAAAAAAGTAGGGCAGACAATCTCAGAATTAATTTAGCTTTATAAAACCTCCCCTACAATGTCCCTATTTTTTCTCATTTCATCATGTCCTGGTGCTGACTCTGTGGGGGATTGGCCTAGGTCTGTAGTCCTGAGAGAACCTCTGCTCCAACCCATTAAAGAAGACCAGATAGCCAGCCAGAAAAAACAGAACACGGCACTCCACCATCAGGACATGGTAGTTACCCTGTTTCAAGAAGGAAGGAAAGGCTGAAAGTGCCCAACACTGAGACAGCCGAACTCAGGAAGCCAGGCAGACTTCTCCATTGCACTGTGGCTTCAGTCCAGTTTCTATCTCAGCTTAGAGGAACAAAGGCTGTCCCTACTCTTTTAACTCCATGGGTGCCCTGTGGTCATCCAAGGCCACGTCGTTAGCAGGTGGAACTTACTGGAAGTCAGGAGGGTTATTCCAGCCCCATGGCAGGAAGCCAGTGAAAAAATTTGATTGATTATGCAAAGGCAGCAGATTTTCTCTTGGGACAGTTACGGGCTTGATCTGAAGGGCTACCCTCCAACCCAAAGGCTTTCTCACACTCACCCATTCACTAATCTAAAATTTACCATGTACAAAGCACAGTGCTAGCATTGGGAATACAAAGATGAACAAAGAATGGTTTGGTTTCTTCTTATGGAGCTTAGAGTCTATTAGAAAATGCAGACATTAATCCAAGTTGGAGGAATAAGTGTAAACTGATGACTGTGATAAGGGCTACAACAGAAGCACATGTTACCCTGAGAGTGTGATATCAGTGGAATTCCCCTAGTCAGTGGTCATGGGAGGTTGAGACAGTAATAACCAGGCTCAAATGGCAAGAAGAAAGAGCAGGTGTTAACCAGGTGAAGAAGAAGGGAAATCATATTCCAGGCAGGGGTTTTATTTCTCTCTCTCTCTCTCTCTCTCTCTCTTCTCTCTGTGGTGTATGTGTGTGTGTGTATGTGTGTGTGTATGTCTGTCAGGGTCTCACTCTGTCACTTAGCCCGGAGTGCAGTGGCACTATCACAGCTCACCAAAGTCTCAACCTCCTGGACTCAGACAATCCTTCCATTTCAGCCTCCTGAATAGCTGGGACTACAGGTGCATGCCACTATCCCTGGCTAATTTTTTTTATTTTTTGTAGAGACAAAGTCTGACTATGTTGCCTAGGCTGGTCTTGAACTCCTGGACTCAAGCAAATTCTTCCACCTCAGCCTCTCAAAGTGCTGGAATTACAGGTGTGAGTCACTGCACCTGACCTGATTCTTTCTTGAGTGAAATAGGAAGCCATTAAAGGACATTGAATGTGAAAAATGGCATAAGTATTATTACTTGAAGGCAGAGAGGAAATGACAGTTGCCCCTTCCAGGAGCCAAACTGATGATGGTGGTGGTAATAATAATAATAATCTTAAAAAATAACAGTGATAATATTACATGAACTATATACTTACACAATACATAGATCATGTCCCATGTACTATGAGCGGACACTGTTTTTTGTTTGTTTGTTTGTTTTGAGTCATAGTCTCACTCTGTCACCCAGACTGGAGTGGGCACATGGTCACCGCAGCCTTGACCTACTGGGCTCAGGTGATCCTTCCACCTCAGCCTTCCAAGTAGCTGGAACTACAGGCACATGCCACCACACTTGGCTAATTTTTGGATTTATTGTATAGACAAGATCTCGCCAAGTTTCCCAGACTGGTCTCCAATCTGGGCTCAGGCAATCCTCTCACCTCTGTCCCCCAAAGTGCTGGGATTACAGGCATGAGCCACCACACCCAGCTGAACACTGTTACTATTCCCATTTTATAACTGACAAAACTGAGGCACAGAGAAATTAAGTAATTTGCCCACAACCATACAGCTAGTAGGTGGGAGAGCTGGTAGATATATAAGTGACCTCTGAGAACTTAAAGAAATTAAAGTCATAGGACAGGAACATACTGTTCTATAAAAGAGATTCTGGTTGGGTGTGGTGGCTCAAGCCTGTAATCCCAGCACTTTGGGAAAAAGAATTGCCTGAGCCCAGGGATTCAAGACCAGCCTGGGAAACTTGGCAAGACCTCATCTCCACAATAAATGCAAAAATTAGCCAGGCGTGGTAGTGTGAGCCTATAGTTCCGGCTTCTTGGAAGGCTGAGGCAGAAGGATTGCCTGAGCCCCGCAGGTTGATGCTGGGCTGGCCATGAGCGTGCCACTGCACTCCAACCTGGGCAACAGAGTGAGACTCTGACTCAAAAAAAAAAAAAGATTCTGCAGCAACCTGGAATATTCTTGGTTTCTAACTTAGAACCTTAATCCATGTGGTTTACTCTGTGAGCAAGTGCTCATTAAGTGCCCGCCATGTGCTAGGCACACTGTGTGCGTACTAAGGATATGGTAGGGACCAGAAACGGTCCCAGCATTTACATGCTAGTGAGGTGAGGCGACAACACATAAGTAGGCAAATAATGCAGAGAATTTCAGACGATAACAAGGGCTGTGAAGAGACAGCAGGGCAGAGGGGCAATGCTTCTCCATACAGGAAGGGCAGGGAAAGTCTCTCTGGGAAGGCAATAAGTGACACCAACAATGAGGAACTAACTAATCTACAATCTTGGGAAGAGGGTTCCAGGAAGAGGGAGAGACACGCAAAGGTCCCCATGCAGCAGCTAGGGTGTTCACAGAACAGAAAGAGAAGCTGCATCATTCTGAGTGAGTAGGAGGAGATGAGAATGGAGATGGAGAATTCCAGTAGCCCAGCCAAGCCTCATAGGGCTTCATGGGCCCAGGCAAGAGGTTGGGATTTCATTTCTGAATTCATAGGAAGTCCCTGAAGGGTTTTCAGGCAGGGGAATGACACAGCCTGTTCTATGTTTGAAGGAGAGCACTGGCCGGGTGCAGTGCCTCAGCCTGTAATCCCAGCACTTTAGGAGGCCAAGGCGAGAGGATTACCTGAGCCCAGGGGTTCAAGACCAGCCTGGGCAACTTGGTGAGGCCTCGTCTCTACAATGAATCACAAAAACTAGCCAGGTGAGGTAGCATGCGTCTGTGGTTCCAGCTACTTGGAAGGCTGAGGTAGAAGGATCACCTAAGCCCAGTAGGTCAAGGTGGCGAGCATGCCACTGCACTCCAGCCTGGATGACAAGAGTGAGACTCCAACTCAAAGAGAAAGAGAGAGAGAGAGAGAGAGAGAGAGAGAGAGAGAGAGAGAGAGAGAGAGAGAGAGAACACACTCGCTGCTGTGAAAAGAATACATTTTGGAAGGCAAAGGCGGATGATGCAGGTTGTGTCGCATCAGGAGGTGGGGATGGGGGAGGGGTTCGGTTACAACATATTTTTGCTAATGGATTAGATGTGGGTGTTGAGGGAAAGGGAAATATAGGATAATTCCAAGGCTTTCAGCTTGAATAACTGGGTAGATGATGGTACAGTTACTAAATCAGGGAAGACTGTGGGTGGAACGGGTTTGGGTGGGAGCTGGGAGTGGGGTGCAAAGCTAACCCAAGAGTTGTTTTAGACATTTCACATTCATTATTTCTCTTAGATCTCTAATATGAGGCCAAGAAGGTAGCTAGACTAACAGGTTGAAGTTCAGAAGCGGGGTCAGAGCTACAGATCTTAAGATGAGGCGTATGGGAATGAGGATGGTCATTAGACTCACAGGACTGGGTCATTCAGGGACTGACATGCAGAAAAGAGGTCCCAGGGCTACAGTCTTGGCTCCTCCAATGTGTGGAGACTACAAGGAGGCCCAGAGGCCAGCAAGGAAGGGGGTGACAGAAAGTCAATGAAAGAGGTCACCAGGAGAGCCCTAGTCTGGTCAGCTCCACTGACCAATCTTGTACCCTTTGGCGAGTTGCTTCCCTTCTCTGGGCCACAGTTTCCCCTCTGTAGACAAGGGGATGGCCACACTTATTGCTGAGGTGGCTCCAGCATGATCATTCTGTGACACTCCTGAGATGGAGCGGCAGCAACTTCTGCAGCCACTTGCCAGAGGAAGAAACCAAAGGTCAGGCTCACCCATCTCATTTCCAGGACTCCTACAATGGGTTCCCATGGGATAAAATCCAAAATACAACAAAACATAGCCCAAGGGTCCACCACCAAGGGTGTGAGCCTGGACAAGGTCATGGAGACCTGGAGCAAAATTCAGACTTGCCATCTGGGTGGCCCCAATCCTCAGTTACTTATCTGTAAAAGGCAGTCAGTAATACCCACTATGAGGGGTTGTTGCCAGAACTAAGCCAGGTGGCAAGCAAAGCATCCTGCACAGCTCTAGGCATACATGCAATCAATGACAGCTTTCTGCTTTAGGAAGATTTCTTCCCTGAATCAGAAGACAAGGAGTCCAAGGTGGCTCTGCCCTTTCAGAATAAAGCAGTCCTGCAGCCAGTCAACCCTAGGGCTGCCAGCTGTGGGCCACCCTTCCTCTCACCTGCATGGCACATGGCTACCCAGCTAGTCACAGGAAGTAGGGATCTGCAAAGATTGACTAGGTCATCTAGCTTGAACCTGGGGCACTGTGAGGAGTGGGAGGAGGAGGGCATCGACTTCTAAGGCTGACCCTAGCTGGAGGCTCACTCCAGCCTTTTCCCAGGCTGCATTAACTTGGCTGGCAAAGGACAGGGATATGACAGCAGGGAAACACTACAGCAGACAGTGAGTTGCGGCCAATGTGTCCTACCCCAATGACAGCTCGTGGCTGTGTCTCCTAGAAGCAGCCCCAGGAAAAGGCAGGAATGGTAGTGGCAGCCGCTGGAAAGGGAGCTGGGCAGGCAGCCCAGATTCCTGGCCTGGCTCTGTCACAATTAGACTAATGGCTCCAATTATTGGGCACCTCCAGTGTGACAGGAGCTGTGCTAGGTACTTCATCTAAGGCAAGGGCTCTTCAACAACCCTGCAACGAGGGCAACCATGTTCCTATTGAAGAGATGAGGAAACTGAGGCCAAGAGAAGAGGAAGGCTTGTCCAAGGACACCCAGCCTTCTAGACGTTCCTTCTCTTGAAGACATACAACAGGCGGGACCCCTTCTGTAGCCCCCATGGCTTGGCGTGATCTGGCCTCTGCCTCCTCTAGCTGCACCTGCCCATGCCTTTCCTGATCTCCACAGAAATGTCCAGAAGCCTTCCCTGAGCCCCAGAATACATCTGGCTTCCTCTCATAGCAGCCTCTCTTTTGCCTTTGGAGCACTTTTCATAATTACTTATTTCACAACCTAACAATCATTATTTGTGTAATTTTTTCTTTCTTTTTTTTTTTTAATCAATATTTTTTACTCTGATGTTGTGGGGTACACTTAAGGGTTAGGTATACAAGTATGCTTCATTTAGGCCCCCTTGTTGATAACAGGTGTCTCCCCATCCCCAGACAGATGTTTACTACCATTAGTCCCACCCCCTTTCCCCTCCCTCCATAGTTTCCCCCACCACTGTCAGTCATTTTCTTATGGTAGTGCATTGGATGATCAAGGTCCACTATATGAGTGAGAACATGTGATACTCAGATCTTTGTTTCTGTGAGAGGTCACTCAGTATTATAGACTCTAGTTCCAATCAGGTTGCTGCGAAATTCATGATTTTATTCTTTTTTATGGCTGCATAGTATTCCATCATGCATATGTACCACATTTTTTAAATCCAGTCTTCTTTTGATGGACAGCATAGTTGGTTTCAGGTTCTTGCTACTGTGAACAATGCTGCGATAAACATTCGTGTGCAGGTATCTTTTTTATAGAGTGATTTGAGTTCTTCAGGGTATATTCCCAGTAGGGGGATTGCAGGGTCATATGGGAGGTTGATGTTTAGAGCTTTTAGGAATCGCCACACTGCTTTCCACAGAGGTTGCACTAGTTTATACTCCCACCAACAGTGTAGGAGTGTTCCCTTTTCACCACACCCTCTCCAGCAACCGTTATTTTTTGAGTTATTGATAATTGCCATTCTGACTGGAGTTAGGTGGTATCTCAGTGTGGTTTTGATTTGCATCTCCCTGATGATTAGTGAGGTTGAGCATTTCTTCATGTGTTTGTTGGCTGCTCGGATGTCTTCCTTTGTGAAGTGTCTGTTCATTTCTTTTGCCCATTTTATAATGGGGTTGTTTGTTTTTTTCTTTTCTGCAT
>NW_007249409.1:412915-414442 GCF_000164805.1 Carlito syrichta | reverse complement strand
AGATTCTCTTGGGTTTTCAAGGTACACGATCATGTCATCTGCAAAGAGAGATAATTTGACTTCCTTAATTTTTTGTTTAATGTCTTTTCCCTCCTATATCCACATAATGTGTGGCACATATATTATTGTTTGTAAAAAGATGAAAGAGAGAAGAGAGACAGAGAAAGAGAGAGAGGGAAGGAGGGAGGGAGGGAGGGGGAGAGAGAAAGAGAAAGGAAGGGAGAAATAAAGAGGAAAGGAAAGAAAGAAAATCTTGCAGTCACTGGGACACACCCAAAGGGCATGTGCAAAGCAATTCCAAGATATACACCATGGGAGGTGGATACCCAGGCCCCTTGCACAGGTCAGGTCCCAAAGCAGGGCAGCTTCTATTTGCCATCCCCCAATCTGGCTCCCCAGAGGTGGCAGCCACTCTCTTGGTTCCTGCAGAAGAGAGATGAGGGTGGTCAGACTTGCCTCTTGTCTGGCAAGGGGAACTGCACCCTGTTTCACTTCTGCTTTGAGGTGAGACACATCCTGTATGTCAGACCACCCAAGGAGCGCTCCTGTCCTCCCAGCACCAACCACCAACAGCGGCCTGTGCAGTGATCCAGTGCAGGAGAGCCTGGGGAGTCGGAACCAGGGGCTTGGCTCTCATCGCTGTGCTGGGGGAATCCAGCCTCAATCCTCGCTCTGTCTCTTTCCCCATTGCTGCCTGACCATAGAAGCCACTCCCAATAGGCTGTCTTTTGTGTCCCATCTCATTCTCTTAAGGGTCAGAGCCCTGAAATGGAGAACACAGCTGGGTTCAACTCCTCTTCTGTTGTGTGGGCTCAGTTCCTCACTTCTTTGAGACTCGGTTTATCTTCTGAGATGTGGGGGTCTTATCCACTTGCCGCCCCAGGGCTGTCCTCAGGCTCTTACAAAACAATAGGCACATAATTGTTTGGCTGTCATTTATTTATTTTTTAGAGACAAGGTCTCACTCTGGCTAATTTTTAGATTTTTTTTAATAGAGATGGAGTCTTGCTATGTTGTCCAGGATGTTCTCAAACACATGGCCTCAAGCAGTCCTCCTGCCTTAGCATCCCAAACCATGGGGATTACAGGCATGAACCACTGCACCTGACCCTTGTTATCTTTTTTCTGCTTTCTTTCTGTTCTTTCCCAAGCTTTCAGACTAGCTGGTGGTGTACAAAGTTCATTTCATAATGCCCAGGCATGTTCAAAATGGATACTTGGTCTATAACACTGAGTGATCTATCACAGAAACAACAAACTGAGTACCACATATTCCCACTCATAAGCAGACCTTGAACAATTATCATAATACTATAAGAAAGGAATTGGCAGTAGTGGGAAACAGCGGGGGTAGGGGGTGGGGAGCGGGATTGGCAGCAGTGGGAAACTGCCTGGGGAAGAGGCACACCTCAACAAGAGTACCTGCATAATGAACATTTGTATACCTAACCCTGAATTGTACCTCACATCTTTTTTTTTTTTTTTGAGTTGGGAGTCTCACTCTGTCACCCAGACTGGAGTGCAGTG
>NW_007249409.1:372722-412895 GCF_000164805.1 Carlito syrichta | reverse complement strand
CCCGTGGGTTCAGGCAATTCACTCCCCTCGGCCTCCCAAAGTGCGGGATTACAGGCCAAGCCACTGAGCCCAGCAAAATTTTTTTTTTTAAAGGAATACTTGACCTCCTTTTAGGGAACATTTACAGTACTGCCACTCCGCACCACCCAGACCTCTGCAAAGCTGACTGCCTCGGATCCTCACCAGTACCCCTTGAAGAAGCCTGGAAAAACGCCATCATCACCGCACCCTCACACTTGAGGTCAAGTGAGGTAAATGTATTTGCTCAGGATCACACAGGTAACTGACACTAACATCAGACAAGAGTAACAGTGACTCTCCCTCTGTGTAGTGGCTCATTTCTCAAAATGTTTTCATAACCTTTACCTTCCAGGTTCTCATATCAATCCATGAAGTTGAGCCATGAAAACCTGATGATTTCCATTTTGTTGATAGGCAGATGAGGGTCAGGGTAGTCTTGGGAACTTGCGCAGGGTCACACACGGAGAGGAAATAGCGGGCCCTGGGAGCATTGTTTCTAGCTCCCTGAGGAGAAAGGGGTTCGTGAAAGAGGCTCATTCCCTTACCTGTCCTGTCAGAGGCCAGCTACCACCTCTGAGCTGGATGTGTTTGGAGCCCATTGTTCTAACCACGTCTTGGGCCAGGAAGAGCTGAAGTCTAATAGGTAAGCAAGGCTCCCCCCCACCCCACCCCCCACCCTGTGGTGTGACCCCAGGGAACAGGCTGGCTCAGGGCTTCCAGACAATTGGCCAGGTTGCACCCTGGAACTTGACAACACTCGCCTCCCTCCTGAAATCAGCTGTTGAAAGTGCAGGTTGGATGGGGCAGATTTGGAGAACTTTCTCTCCAGCTTGCCTCTCCACCAGAAAGGCAGGGCCTGCATTGATTCAGCTTTGCATGCATGTTGGTTGAATAAACAAATTCAACTAGGTCTAAATTAGCACCTAATGTGTGATGGGCAATTGCTGTGGAGGATACAAGACATGCTCTCTGTCCTCGAGGAGCTTATATATGACTGGAAAGGCAAGCTATGCAAACAAAGAAAGTGGAAAAGAAACAGGAGCCATGCCACAGCACTATGACCAGCATTCTAATCTTGGTGTTATCTGTGATTTGTTGCATGGCTCTGAGCAGGTCTGTCAGCCACTCTGGCCTTGGAACCTAGCAAGAGTTATTGCTACAGACTGGGGCTGGGGCTGCCATCAAGAAAGGATTCAGGCAGAGTGCTGTGACTCATGCCTATAATCTCAGCACTTTGGGAGGCCGAGGTGGATCACTTGAGGCCAGGAGTTGAAGACAGCCTGGCAACATAGTGAGACCTCATCTCTACAAAATATCAAAAAAATTAGCTGGGTGTAGTGGTGCTTGCCTGTAGTCCCAGCTACTAGGGAAGCTGAAATGGAAGAATCACCTGAGCCCAGGAGTTGGAGGCTGCAGTGAGCTGGAATTGTGCCACTGCACTCCAGTCTGGGTGGCAGAGTGAGACCCCAGCGAGAGTGGGAAAGGGAGAAAGGGAGAGGGGGAGAGGGGGAGAGGGAGAGAGGGAGAGAGGGGAGAGAGGGGAGAGAGGGGAGAGAGAGAGGGGGAGGGGGGGGGGGAGAGAGGGAGAGAGAGAGAGAAAGGATAGATTCAGATCTTTACAACCAGGGACAAGTGGGCAACTGGCCGGTGCCTCTTCCTCCAAAGTCACAGGAGGGAGGGGATCTCCATCTAAACCTCTTACCTGATCAGAGTCCAGTTCATGATGTCTCAACCTGACACTATTGATATTGGGGGCTGAATAATACTTTTTTGTAGGCCCTGTCCTGTGCATTATGGGTTATTTAGAAGTACCCACTAGAAGCCAGTAGCAGCCCCTGCAGGTGTGACAACTACAAGTGTCTTTAGACATTGCCAGTTGTCCCCTGATGGGCAAAAATGCCCCTAGTTGAGAACCCCTGGTCAGTCCCTTCTTCTCCTCTAATGCTCTATCCAGGGACATAGAAAAGGGATCAAGATGTTTTGAGACAGTGTCAGGACAAAAGCAAGGGCTTGCCTTTGGAGAGCCCCTGCCGCCCTCTCAAGCTTGTCTGTCTACTCAGGACACACAGTTTGAGGAGAGACAGGGCATTTCACCTTGAAAAGGAGCCCCTTTTCCAAGGCAGCACCTGATCATGCCTACAGGATAGTCTGTAGGGAGCAGGCCCCAGAGCATGAACTACTAGAGTTGGATGAACACCAAAGGCATTAGGAAAAGTTTCTCAGGATGCCATGGGCTTCAAAATGACATTTTCTGTCTCTTAGGAAATATTTGAGAAATTTTAAAGAGGAGAAACAGCCTGGACAAGCAATCTGGAACAAGAGCACAGAGAGGAGGAAAGAGACTCAGTTCTAGTGGCAGATGCCACGAGCTGCCTGGAGGACTGAGAGGAACTGAAATTCCCTCTCAGCACTCGGCCTTCCCGTTGCTTGAGGAGGAGAAAGGTCTGTACTCTTGTACTCACCAAGGTCTCTCTCAGACTCATTGACAGATGAGTTCAGATGAACTTCCTAAGGCTCAGAGAGAAAGAATCGCTGGAGACTGCACAGCGGTTCTCCATCTCCCCTTGCCCCCATGGGGAAAGAGATTTTGTTTTTGGAAGGACAATGTGCTGATTCACTGAGGAAACAGATGAAGTTTGCTACAGCCTGAGAAGCAGATGGAGGTCAAAGCTGAAGGCTGGAAGGACTGAGTCCTTGGCATCAGCATTGCTATGAGGATATGCTACAACCTCGGGATTTCAGGCCAGGTATAGGGCAAATGTGGCACAGTCTGAAGGCCAGGAGCTGCCTGAAGCCCTTTCTGGCTGAAGCCACAGCTGCAGGCCAAGAGGAAGGGACCAGACAATGCTATCCAGATAGAAGCCCGGAGGAGAGGAAAGGCCACTGGCCCTGGCTCAAAGTCACTGTCCAATCCCCACCAGTGAATCTGTGAGACCATACCAGCATGGTCCACTGCATCTGTACCCCCCCACCACACATGCAATACATACAGTCACTTGAAAGGAATGGTAGGGTCCCCAGCTAGGGACCCAGGACAGAGAAATAGGTGGCACCTCATTGACCCAGCACCACCAGGGGTTGAAAGGGGCAGCACTGGGCTCTGAGTCCCACAAACCTGATTTCTAGCCCAGCTGTTTTTAGCTGGGTGACCTTGAGCGCTACCTCCTGGGGCCTTCTGCCTCTCATTTGAAATGCTGAGGGGATTATACAATGAAAAAAGTATATAAAGTACATGACACATTGCCCAGAACATAGGAAACACTCAAGAAATGAAATGACCATTGTTGTTCCATGCATCTGAAGCTTTCTGGGTAAGTGAAGAGGCCGGTACACTGGCTTCTATGCAGCATCCCAGTATTTCCTATCCACTTCAGCAAGGCCTCACACATTTGCTTAGTATCTCTGGCATATATCATGGACGCCTTCATTTTAATATTCACGGATTCCACTTTAATTATTATTATTATTTTTTGAGTTGGAGTCTCACTCTGTCGCCCAGACTGGAGGGCAGTGGCCACTCCCGGCCACCGCAGCCTCGCCTGCTGGGCTCTGGCAATCCTTCCGCCTCAGCCTTCCAAGTAGCTGGAACTACAGGCGCGCACTACCACACCTGGCTTATTTTTTGATTTATTGTACAGATGAGGTCTCACCAAGTTGCCCAGGCAGGTCTCGAACCCGCGGGCTCAGGCAGTCCACTCACCTCGGCCTCCCAAGGCGCGGGATTACAGGCTGAGCCACGGAGCCCGGCTCATTTTAACTATTTTGATGAGTATCTTTCTACAAATTGGATACGGGCTTCCATGACCATCCATTGTAGTGCCTGGCAGTTCCCAGCCCAGTTACTCAGCCTTTGGTAATCCTGTGCCTTTGGAAGTCCTTGGTTCTCTGTGGGATCCCACTGCCCCAGTTAGCTGCCATTCTGCCCAGCAGTCAGGCTATCCCCCTGCTACGTTGTCTTCCAGTGTGCTGCTCCTTGTCTTCTTTCTAGTCCCCAGGGCTAATTAGAGCTGCAGGTAAACGGGAAGAAGCTTGGAGAGGGAATCTGGGGCAGAGTTTCTCAGATGGACCACTGATGGCAGAATCACTTGGAGTGTCTGTTTGCAGTGCAGAGTCCCAGACCTCCCAAATCAGCAACTCTGGGAGGAAGGTGCTGGAATCTGTTTTAAGTGAGCTCTTACTCATGGGAGCATTTGAGAACCACTGGTGGAGAGGCTAAGACATTTACTTCTGCTTTGAAGTCTTTTTGGCTTATTTCTAGTTATTTTAGTAAAGGGACGTTACTCTACCACATTTCTTTTCCTGTTATGATTTTCTGCGTCCCACACCCTGTGTGACTCCTTCCATTTTCCCCTTGCTTCATTTCTATGTCCAGGAGGCCAACTGATACTGTCCCAGGTGTAGTGGTCTGTGTGTGCCCGGGCACAACCAGGAAGCTGAGAAATGTCACTAGAGCAGCCCAGCCTCAGGCAATATCCTAGTTCTCAACAGGCAGGAACCAGGATAGTGTCATCAGGACACATTTCTTTCTCTCTTGGCAACGTGCTGCCTCTGCCAACAAAAAAAATATTTTCCCAGTAGAGGTTCTTGGGACCCAGACAAGGCAGAATGACCACAACAGCTACAGAACCAGTTAGAGGAGTGCTTGCCACAGAGCTTCAGCCCAAGTGGGGATGTTGGGCTCTGCTTTTTGACCGCTCTGACTCCTACATATGTTACAAGGCTCAAGGCTACTTTTTCTTTAAATACTAGCCTGTCCACTCTGGCTCTCTGTAATTGCTCCCTTTTCTAAACTCTTGGGGTTCACGAAGTCTACAGCAATAATTACCACCATCGTAACAGCTAACATCTATGGAGGAGACAATCTTTTAGGCATTAAGCTTTACCCACATTTTTCCATGTGATCTTCAGGACCCATGAGGTAGCATTAACCACTCATTTTACAGATGAGAAAACAGAGGCTCTTGGGGTCACACAGCTGGCAAGTGGCCCTGCTGAAGACTGAATCCAGCCATCTGCCCCCTGAAGCTGCCTTCTTAACCACTATGCTGACTGCAACCAAATGCCTAGAAAGGCATTGGATTGGGTGGGAGCCAGAGGACCATGTCTTGGTTCCACTTAGGGCCTGGGAAAGGTCACCCTGGGCCTGTTTCCTCATCTGGGTTTAGATAAAGAAGGGGTTGGGCCAGAACCCCTCCATGCTAAGACCCTTGTCTTAATGGACCACACTCACCTCCACACATTGGGGTGACCCAAGGCCTTAACAGCCTTATTTCTCAATAGGAGTAAGTTCTTTCCATGACTCACCTTAGGGAAGCAGATCAAGCAATCCTGTCAAAGTCCTTGGCACCATTCATGTGTCCCTCCTACATGCTGGGCTCTGTGAGGGGCTCTTCCATGTGCACCTACTCCTTTGATCTCACTGACTCACTCTTTCAACTCTCATTGACTGAAGTGTATGCCAGAAGGTGCAGTGCAAAGGGCTAAATACAGACTGGAGGCCTGGTACCTACCTTCAGGAAATTCTCAGCCTAGTGAACTGAAATGGGCCAGCAGATCAATACAGTGTTCCGGACAGAAGAGCAACACTCCATTGGAGTGTGGTGGGGGGAGGCAGTGGGGGAAGGGCTCTGGGGAGAAAGGTGAGGTGACAGCTCTATTTAACAGGTAAGGAAACAGATTCAGGAGTCAGAACCATCTCTAATTCACACAGCTAAAAAATGGCAGGGCAGGAATTTAAACCAGGTCCCTTTGGCCCTGAGCCTACTGCTTTTTTCCTCTATACCAAGGCATGGTTATTCACATCTATACATCTGGAGACGGGCTTCTGGTCTGCATACACTCATCCTCCATGTCTAACCAAAATCACATTCCCTATGGGCTGAGCTCTGTCCCTGGCAGCACAGGGATGGAGGGAGGTGGATAGGTCAGAGGAACAGGTAGGATGGATAGGTGGGAGGACCAGGTGACGATGGAGGAGCAAGGCATTGAGTTTTATTCTCAGATTCTGGTTTAGACAAGTGGGTGGAAGGAGATGCTCTTCAGAGAGAGGGAGAATCAGAGGAGCAGGCAGCAGGGAGACTGGGGCTCAAGACCAGTGAGTTTCTGGTCTAGCTCTGACAGGTGAGTGACCCAGCAACCTAACTCATCAGCTGTCCTTTCTTCCACCAAATGATTCTCTGGGTTTTCTTCTCCCAGGCAGTTTCAGAGGCAAGTGTTGGTCTTACACACAGGATACCAAGGATCACAAGTGATCATATGTGGTCTTAACAGGTTAGTGCCCACTGTGTCCAGTCCCATCACTCGGGAAGCTGGCTCAGGAGCACAGGGAGGAAGACTCCCATCTGGGAATGTGAAAGCAGCCATTTGTTTACTATCTTCTTCTTAGTAAGTCCTTTCACATACATTTGTCTTTCACTCTTCCAACCACCCTGGGAGATAGCCCCTTTTATAGATGAGGGCACTGATGCTTAGAGAGGAGCAATGGTTGTCTGAGAGAAGGGAAGGTGAAAAAGGAAAAGAAAATAAGTTTTTATTAAAGGCCTGCTCCATGCTATAAATCAACCTGTGCACTTTCACATATATTAACAAACCTGTCCTCTCAAAATCCCAACATGCAGCATCAATAGCTGCATTTTAAAGGTTCCAAGTAAGTTAAAATCATCAAAGACTTCTGTTAAGTAACTAAGGAGTTCAGGTAGAGAGGTGGAGATTCAGTGCCCAGCCCTGGACCCCAGTGTTAACTCACTCCATGCATTCGGTCAACAACCATTTCTCCAACATTTACTATTATCCTGCACAGTTAGAGCAAAAAGATGAACAAAATTGAGAAGCTTCTGTCATGGCAGAGTGTTAATGTGTCAAGTACCATGTCAGAGATGTACAAGGTGCTATGGGCAGTTGTAACAGGGTCCCCAACTCTGTTTCTCTGGAGAAGTGACATTTGAGCTAAGAGCTGATGGATGACGACCAGGAGTGAGACAGAGTGGGTGCAGAGAGGAGGCGTGCTCTAGACAGATGGAACAGCATGTGCAAAAGATCTGAGTCGGTACAGAGTTTGTGATGTTCTAGGGACTGCACAACAGTCAGGGTGGCTGTAGAAACAGCCCACAGGGCCAGGTTGTGCAGGGCTACGTGGGCTGCATAAGACTTTTGAAGTTCAAGTCACCAAAGAGTTCTAAAGAAGTGGCAAGCACCATCAGAGTGGTTTTTAAAAGACTGACTGAGAAGTGGAGAATAGCCTGGTGAAAGCAGAGACAAATTAAGAGGTTTTCCTTCGGATCTAAGAGAAAGACAAAAGAGGGCTGGACTGAGGGGTAGCCCAGGGCCTGGGAAGAAGTGGGTGGATTTGTAAGTCACTGAGGAGGCAAATCAACAGGGGTTGTGATTAACTACTCTTGGAGAGATGGAAGAGGAAGAAGTGGCAGTAACTGGCAGATTCTCCCCTCTGGTCTGTAGTACACCCCAACCCCTGCCCACAGCTCTTGATCAGGTTGAGGCATCACACTGAGTCTTATTCCATCAAACAATGAGACTTTAACCTAAGTTGGAATCCATGAGGGTTTCCTTTGATTTTTTTTCCAGAATGTCATGATGTCTGCATCTCAGACATCATCTAGACTCATTCATTTAGCAAGACTCACCCATTTAGCAAGAATTACTCTGATATCACAAGCCTACAGTTACCTAGTATGTTATGCTATCTGCTCACTGGTCCTGACCAGATCTGTGTTTACTCCTGCCCAAGAGTCTGTGAAAAGAAACTTCTCTGTAACCTCACAGTCAGACTCTCCAAGACAGTGAATTCTAAAGTCCTCTCACTATCTGTGACTACCTCAACGACCACTATGACCATGGCCACCTGGCATGACTGCCCAGCCCTAGATGGGACTGCTGCTGTCAGGAACTGGGCCAGGGACAGAGATGCTACGTGTGGAGCTTTATTTGCTTCTGATATGTACAGGTATATACAGTTGGTGTGAGTCTATGATACATTATTTCACAAAATTATCTTACACCTGTGCACATTCCTGGGTGGGAAGTGGCAGATTCTGTTTCTAATATCCCATGGATGGTGAAGGAAAAGGATGCTAATAGGAGCCACCTCTTCTGAGGACATTCACGGGGGCTGTCTGCCCCGTCCCAGAGACTGGAGCCCTCCCACGGACAATCTGTGCCTCCCACCTGCTCTGGGCACTTGCTGACGAGATTTGAGTGGTGGCAGCAGCAGCAGCTGCTTCCAAAGACTTTCTTCTCCAGTAGAACACTTGTCAGGGGCCAAAAAGAAGCAATGGCTTCCACTCACTGATAGCAGCCACTGGACACCTGATGCCTAGAGCCTGACAGGAATCCTCTGCCCTGGGTTTGAGGGTGGCAGCTCACCCCCATGCCCTTGGCATGGGAACAGCCTCCTGATTCTAGTGCAGTCTGCCCTCACGGGGCACTGGCATGCATCTTCTCCAGGCAACTTGTCCAGAATGTGACCAGCCGGTTGTCGCGGTTGATGCAGAAGTCCATGAAATCCTTGAGTAGCCGATCGGCAAACTTCTCATCCCCTGTGGCACTGGAGCGCCACGTCTTGGTCAGCATGGTGTTGTAGGCCCAGTTGTAGCCCACACGCTCCTCACAGAACATGTTTTGGTTGGTGGAGCTGGTGGAGTTCCGCCGCCGCCGCTGTTGCCCCGAAAACTTGCGCTTGGAGTAGGGCAGCTGCAGAAACACTGTTCCTGAAGAGAAAGGGGAGTACCTGTGTTGCAGCCACCAAGAGGGGACCGGAGCCAGGAGAAGTGGTTCTGCAGTCACAGGCGCTATGCAGGAGAAGGGACCTGGACCCACTTGCCCTACTCTTTGCCCATAGCTCCTCACCTGTAACGTGGATGTACTGAGGCTTGTTCTCAGCAGGAAAGTTAAAAGCAGAGGCAGAATATTTATCTTGTACAAACCCAAACCTAAGGGAAGGACAGGAAAACACACAGATTAGGGCCTCCTTAGCTAAAGGTTCAGGGGAGAGAATGTGGCTAAAACAGGACTCTGATAGCCTGAGATAAAGAGGTCTGGAAAGATCTTGTTCAAGATGGCACATCAGGATGCTTAATTTTGTCCTCACCACTTTCTGACCTCAACTCCTTCAACAGCATGGCTCACCAGACTTCATGCCCAGTTGCCTGTCATTTCCATGTCACCACCACCATAGTGAATGAAAGTCTTCTCACTCACTGCACTCTTCATCCAGTCTTCATCTCTGCCCAGAGATCCCTTCTCTCCTGCCATGTCTCCCAGCAGACCTTCCCACTGAGCCTTCTCCCCCATCTGTGCTAACCTTGACCATTTCTCTGCCTCTTGCCGTAATCCACCTCATGTCCCAGTTGGCTGCACACCCACCCACATACTGCAAAGTATGGATTCCCCAAAGAAAGGGTCCTCATCTTAATTCACCTTAGCCACACCTGTCCCCCACTTCTCCACTGTTCTCATGCTAAGTACATACAAGGTTCTCAATAAAGGCCTTGAATTGAAATGGAATGAACTATGTCAATTAAAACCATTTTCTTAAAAGTGAGGAACATCAATCTGGGGCTCTCTACTTCACTGTGCTCTGGAAATGGGCAGGAAGGAGAAGCCATTTTTCATGTATGCCTTGTTCTGTTCCATTTCTCATCTATGGCTTATTCTATTCCTGGTTTTTCTATTTCCATAAAGTGCATTTATTGCAGCTCTACCTGCTAAGAGTTGTAAAGGACATGGTAACAGATGTGGCTCCTGCCCTGTAAGGCTGAGGAGTTTATGTAATGAAGGCAGTGATATAGGCAGAACTAAAGAAGGTAAAATACCTGTTTCCCCACCTGGACTGAGGTCCTTGGAGAGGGGCCACGTTGTATCCTCTAAGTAAGCTATTGGCTTTATACTGGCATTCCATAATTATTTACCAAAGAATACATGCCAAATATGCAAATTAATGGATAGGCTACTATGCATGATGCATTGCAAGCTCCCTTATCCACAGGCTGACTCTATCATGTGTAAGGATTACTCCGGATTTTGCCTTCCTCCTGACTTTCTTTTTTTATTATTTTTTATTTTTAGATGGAATCTCACTCTATCGCCCAGACTGGAGTGGAGTGGCACACTCCTGACCATTGCAGCCTCGACCTGTTGGGGTCCGGTGATCCTTCCACCTCAGCCTTCCAAGTAGCTGGAACTACAGGCACGCGCTACCATGCCTGGCTAATTTTTTGATTTATTGTAGAGATGAGGTCTCACCAAGTTGCCCAGGCAGGTCTTGAACCCAAGGGCTCAGGCAATTCACTCACCTCAGCCTTCCAAAGTACAGGATTACAGGCTGAGCCACTGGGCCTGGCTCTCCTGACTTTCTAATGAAGGCTATTGATTTACTCAGTATAGACCTGCCTGATCAGAACATGTTTATTTCATTTCTTTCTTAGGTTACCAGGAAAGTCCTTTATTATTTTAAAAAGGCAATTTACCATGCATGGTGGCTCATATCTGTAATCCCAACTCTTTAGGAGGCTGAGATAGGAGGATCACTTGAGCCCAGGAGTTCAAGAACAGCCTGGGCAACACAGTGAGTCCTTGTCTTTACACAAAAATACATAAATTAGCCGGGTGTGGTGGCATATACCTGTAGTCCCATCTACTCAGGAGGGTGAGGTGGGAGAATCACTTGAGCCCAGGAAGTTGAGGCTACAGTAAACTGGGATTGCACCACTGCACTCCAGCCTGGGTGACCTTGGCTCAAAAAATCACATTTAAAATTTCTTTTAAAAGCTGATTTAACCACGTGGTCCCTGCTACCTCACTGTCCACCTGGAATAAGAATGGGGAGGTTCCATATTCTTGGGAAGGAGATGTAATAATTTCACTCCAACTGCCTAGATGAAAATGAAGGAAGAGCTGGGAGTCACAGCAGAGGAGGCCCAAGAAAGATGGACACTTTTCTAGTTCTTTCTGAGATAGACCTTATGGGTGGGCTGATGTGTCAGTTCAGAGGCACATTTCTACTTAGAACTCCACTCTATGCAAAAGCTACATACTAAACAACTTTTCTAGGCAAGTTACCTTGCTGGGCATTGTAGAAATAAACAACAATGAGAAAAATGTATAGCCTTGTCCTCCAGAGGCTCCCAAATCACAAGATTACATTCAGAGTGCTTAGAAAGAAAGTGAAAGGGGAATTCAGAGAAAAATCTGGGGATTCTGGTGTAGAAAGACTCTGGCAGGTGTACAAGGTGGAGGGGTCTAGGTGTGGAAGGTGGGAGGGGCACAGGTGTGGATGGTGGGAGGGATCTAGGTGTGGAAGGGTCTAAGTGTGGATGGTGGGAGGGGTTCAGGTAAGGGACACACCAGAGCAGAGTCTGGTACAGTGATACAGTGGGATTTGGTTAGAAAATGTGAGAAAATTGGTAGCAGGAAAAGTGGGCTGAAGAAGAAAGGGCATTCGTTTAGAGAAGATATGATGAAGATCTAGATTGAGGGGGAAGTTGTAAAGACAAAAAGCAAATTTGACAAATAAAGGTCAAGTGTCAAGTGATATCCAGACAGCTAAGTGCACTGCCTGCCTAATGATGTACAAGGCAAGCAGTAAGAGCTGCTTAGAAACTCATCACTTAGCTGGGGTCTTCCTAACAATTACTGTCAACTGAGGACTCAGTAGGTGTATCATTAGGCTCACCAGGAACAGTAGAGAACTGCCCCCCTTTCTGTGAGGGGCGAGAAAATGAAAGCTCAGCAGGTCCAAGACTTGCTCATGGTGGTTTCTTTCTTTCTTTTTTTTTGAGTTGGAGTCTCACTCTATCACCCAGACTGGAGTGCAGTGGCACGCTCCTGACCACCGCAGCCTCAACCTGCTGGGTTCCTGCGATCCTTCCACCTCAGTCTTCCAAGTAGCCAGAACTATCGGTGTGCACTACCACACTTGGCTAATTTTTGATTTAATGTAGAGATGAGGTCTCTTCAAGTTGCCCGGATGGGTCTCGAACCCTTGGGCTCAGGCAATCCACTCGCCTCGGCCTCCCAAAGTGCTGGGATTACAGGCTGAGCCACTGAGCTCAGCCCATGGTGGTTTCTTAGTTAGATGCTGGTAGAGGTAGAGGTGGACCAGGCCTGTCTGCTTCTCACATCAAACCCCTTTACCACTATCCACTCCCTGCCTTCTGCCCCAAATCTTTACTCCCCTTATTGGAAGGAGGAAATCAGTCACTTTTGCATTCATTCCACAGTTTTACTAGCAACCGAGTTAGACCCATGAATGAAAGGGTAGATCTTAGAATAATGTCTAAGGTAGGCTGTGGTCAACTTAGGTGGGAGGGACTCAAGAGTCTAGACTTCATCCTGTTGCTATGTGAACTGAACATACACAATGGGGTGCGTGGTGGGGGTGGCAATAGCTGAAGGTGCTCATATAAGATGATACGACACTGAAGAAGGTATAGTGAGAGAATTACTGAAGCAAGACCAGGAGGCTTTGTTTTCACCACAATTAACATGAAGTGGCAATCAGACACCAGGCAAGTGATGTTTGGAAACAACATGCTTTGTTGGACTGGTCAGGGGGAGACAGCTAAGCCCAGGATAGGCTTTCCCTGGCACACATATTAGGTGCCAAGAAAGATCTACTGACTACATCTATTGCTCTTTAGCCATTCATTGCCTTTTAAACATGTCTTGAGGGACTCTTGACATGTTTTTCAATTTTTCATTTCATGTAATCCCCTGCATAGCTTGGCTCAGGGTTGTGCTGGAAGCTAAGGAGAGAGGCTTATGTTTCCCACACAACTGGAGGAAGAAGGTAATGAGCTACAGGAACCAGGGAGGTAGTGCTTATCTCTGAAACTAGTGTAAAGAGTCCTGTTGGAGATAAGCAGCAGATTTATTATTAGTGGAACAGATCCCTTTCCCCAGGAATGAAACACACTGGGTTTACTTTGGTAACTGCTATTCAAGATAAACGTGGATTCCTTCCCACTATTCCCTCTTGCTGAGGGACAAACCTGTGTGCAATGGCTTCCTGGAAAAGGTGCATTCGATCCCAGTATGTTTCAGGTTCAAAACCTGAAAGGAAAAAAATAATAAATGCTGAGTTATGAGCACAAGGTGTATAATTCTCTCTGGGGCCATTCTTCTGTACCCTTCATCCCTCTTGGCAATCAGGTTCCTTGAGCCTAAGCTCTGTTCTCTACACCACCTGCTTTGGGAAATATGGCCTCCATCCCAAGGGTCAAAGAAAGGAGGGATATGTGTCCTCATCAGTCCTTTCCCCAAGCTGTAGCAGGGTCTAGAAAGGTGATAAACCTTCAGTGTGAACTACCAGAACTTATAAGACTCATCTAATAATCTCCTATGCCCAAAGCTAAAAGGAGCATGATATTAAAGTACAACAGAAGACAAACTTTAAATAGATGATAGGTTCTTCTAATAAACAACAACAACAAAATCCCCACTTTTTAATATTGTCCATCTTCTATTTTCCTACAAAGAAAGGCAATATTACAAGTTCCATTTTAGATATGGGGAAATTGAAACAAATAAATATAAAAATAAATTTCTGAAGAGTAATCGGTTGGGTAGGGAAACAGCAGATGAGTCCTCTCCTCTATCACCCACTTCATTACTCCAGTCTCACACCTTCTGTGAGACTGCGGCTAAAGACCAAGAGTGGAGGAAGGGGGAGGCAGGAGGAATGGGGCAGGCTGTCACACAGCACCAGGCAATGGAGCTGGGGCTGCTCTAGGGTGGAGGTGCTGATGACTGGGGCAGCAACTGCACAGCCATCCCAAAGACTATAGGGTGGCTGTGGTGGCTCTGCTACCCTTTTCACATTTGGAATTTTCTACCTAGGATGGATTTGAGGATTCTGGGCAACTGAAGAGCAAAAAAAAAAAAACCAAAAAAGACTTTGGCTTTAAAAGGAGACGCACACACACACACACACACACACACACACACACACACACACACGCACACACACACAGTATCCTTGTCAGATTTTTAAGATTTTGAATTCGCTGTTATAGGAAGCAAGGAAAACAAGAAGAAAAGAGGCACAGAAGCAAGAAAATCGATTTTTAGCTTCAAGTCCTTATTCCTTTAAACTAGAACCCTTTCTTCAGCTGTAACCATGGCAACCAACAGAGGATGCTGGTCTTTAAGATTGGGATACAACTGACAGGAAACACCAACTTACACAAAAATGTCCTCCAAAACCAGCCCTGTGGACAATCTTGTGCTGTTATAGCAAAGGTGGAAAACCCCAAAACAGTCTTTGGACAGTGTGAGAGAAGATCTCTCTAGCCCCTCAACACAATAAAACAACAGTACCATGAGATTCCTGGCTTAAAGCTGTCTGATATGAACACAATCATCTGGTGTTTCAAGACTGTATAAACGGTCCTCTCAGTCACGCTGTGAAGTTAAACAAGAATGTGTGTGTAGTAAGGGGCTTTGTAAGTTCTGTGTATCATAGAATTCATGGCCTCCTGTAGGGAAAGACTGTGGGGCTCACCTAGGGTCCCAACAATCACTTAGAACATTGTGTCTATACAAAAGTGTCTTCCACATTGTAAACAAACAAAAAACATACAGACGAGCCTTTGGAAGAAAAACCATCTGCACCATGAAGGCAGCCTGTCACATGAAGAGCATAGGAATCCTTATCTTGGTCTACCCCACCTGGAGAGGCTCCCTCATCCTCTGGGCCAGTTCTTTGCTGCCAGTCACTACACAGACTTACAAGGCATGAGAAGAAAGCATCTTCCTTACGTCAAAAGTTATTTCCTTCACATTTACAGTCTTTATATCCAAGAAACTACAGGGCCCCTGACATATCAGCATCAATTCTAGCTTTGTGTTTTAAAAAAGATCATCAAAAGCTTTTTAGGACCTATTTATATGTGCATCCACAAGGAGCACTTGGTGATGAAAAGCTATATGCTGTGGAAAGTAGAGCTCCTCCTTTGATCTGTCCCGAATCTCAGGGTTCTGGTGGACTAGGGTTGAGAAACACATCCAAGTTGGCCTGATATGCTCCCTTTTTGATTGACAAGCTGTTCCAGAGGATAGAGCTCTGGTCTGGGTCCTGTTATCATCCTCTGAGCCTCCTCCTGTTCTGTTTTGTCTTCCTTGAGATGTAGGACTGAAGCCACACGCACTGTTTCAGGGGTTGACATAACACAGCTCCACACAAAAGGACAATGTTTCTTGATTTGCTTTCATACCCCTCCCTTTTTGCCTGAACCAGTACATACAAGCCTCCCATGAGGTTTAAATCCCCATAGCCCAAACCAGTGAGGTTGGAGCATATGAAAGGAGAGCGTGGGAGAACAGCAATGGCACTCCTGATTTACAGCTTATGACGCCCTCTCCCACCCCCGCTCCACTCCAGGCCTTCGACAGCCTTCCTGAGTTGGCAAGGCAGCTCTAGACACTCCCACTTTTGGAATAAGGAAGTCTAGGCTCAGAGACATTAAGTGATTCTTCCAGGATTACCCAGTCACTAGGTGAAGAACCAAGATTAGAACCCAGATCCTCCTGACCCCTTGTTGAAAGCCTCTCTATTTTCCCTTGCCCACATCAATTAGATAACCCAGAGTGGTGGGGGGAAGGGGCCTGACTTATTGAGGCAGACCCCAGACAAGAGTGTCTCTTACTATCAAAAAGGTGCTCGCTGCCCTCCTTGAGCAAGCAGCTGATGTTGAGTGGGATGAAGAGCTGGGCTCGAAGGGGGTCACCATACAGGTAACTGGGCAGTGCAAAAGGCCCCTCCAAAACCGGGACCAACAAAAAGCCACAGGAGGTCGCTTTCCGATGCCAACCTTGGACCTGGTGGAAAGTACAGAAACAAACAGTATCATCTTCAAGTTCTTTTATACAAAAGAAAATACTTCCCGAGGAATAAACCCGCCAGAGTGGTAGCAAGCATATTGATTGACATGTTCATTTATTAATGTTCACTGGCTCCAAACCAGTCCTAAACAGGAAAAAGTACAGTTTAACCCCAGGACAAATATTCAAAAACTGTGATAACCACACAGCTCCTCTTTGTGGTCCAAGCTTCTGCATCTCCAGTGTTTGTTTTAAAAGGAACAGACTAGAAAGAGCTGAAACCCTTCCTATTCAAGGGATGTTGGAGGAAGGTCACAGATATAGGTTAAATCCTTCTAATTCTATCCTTTACCAGGAGTTTAATAAATCCAAAATATCAAAAAGGAAAACAATCCACTCAGGCTGGCTGGAAGACATAGGGTGGGAGATGACTGGTGGCTGAAAGTGGTAAGCCCTGACCTGACAGAATGAGAGCCACTCTCTGGCAAACACCAAATGCCATCTGCCTGAAGACAGAAGCAAAAATTATTAGGGCATAAAGACAAACCTCCCACCAAAAACATTTTCTTGGGTTACAGTGACAATTTTCTAGTTCTTGAGTTTTTTTTAAAAAGCACAAAACTGATGTATATTAAAACTGAAGGTGGGGATTCCTGAGGACTCACATTAGTCCAGGAGTCTGAGGCTACAGTGAGCTATGATTACATCACTGCACTCCAGCCTGGGTGACAGAACAATAGGTCTATCTTTAAAAAAACCAAAATGGTAATAATAATAAGCTGATGAATATGGTTCTGCATACAGATAAGACTTGTGTCAATTTTTGGAACACTTATAACAATAATGTGACGACAACAAAAAGCCAAGATCTCTAGTTGACCAAAATAATTCCTAAGGTTTGGTCAACAACTTTCTAATTTTATTTACTATTTAGCCTAATAAAATCTCAT
This sequence comes from Carlito syrichta, assembly GCF_000164805.1. Taxonomy (NCBI): domain Eukaryota; kingdom Metazoa; phylum Chordata; class Mammalia; order Primates; family Tarsiidae; genus Carlito; species Carlito syrichta. Next base: position 396,090 of record NW_007249409.1, on the reverse strand, counting down.
TTATAACAAATGAGGACATTGCCTTACAACATTAATTAACCTACACTAGAGTTTTAAAAGCTTAACAAAATAATAATAAAGGAATTAGCTACTTTCAGTGGGTTTTATACAAATAGATGTGAAAAGTGTACTTTTTTTTTTTGAGTTGGAGTCTCACTTTATTGCCCGGGCTGGAGTGCAGTGGCAGGCTCACGGTCACCCCAGTATCGACCTGCTGGGCTCCGGCGATCCTTCCACCTCAGCCTTCCAAGTAGCCGGAGCCACAGGCATGCGCTACCACGCCTGGCTATTATTATTTTTTATTGTAGAGACAAGGTCTCACCAAGTTTCCTGGGCTGATCTTGAACCTGTGGGCTCAGACGGTCAACTCACCTTAGCCTTCCAAAGTGCTAGGATTACAGGCTGAGCAACCGAGCTCGGCGGAAAAGTGTACTTTTTAAAAAAGACAGTTGCTAAATTCCTCTGGGGAAATGATCATGCTTCTTCCTTCCTAACTGTAACTCATGTGTGTCTATGAACACTATGGTTGTGATATGGTTATCTGGTAGGGCCTGCAAGGAAAACACTTAAGCCTATTGGGTCATAGGGTTACTTTTGCCTGAAATGAGTGGTCATCCTGGTGTCAACCAGCTGGGGAAGAGTTGGTGTCCTCTGTGAGCTGATCAGGGTGTGCAGTAGGCTGTCTTTTTTGATTCAGACCTCAAAGATATTCCCCAGATGAGCATCTTTCAAAGGGAGGGGTCCTTGAAGATGCTAATGCCATGTGGAGGAAGACAGAGACTTGGATGAGTCTCTTCCCCAGGATACCATGTCTTGTGGGACCAAACTGACCCTATGAGCTTTAGACACAAAAACTTACCAGCCAATGCTTTGCTCATTTCTCTTTGGTCACCTCCTAGCTTTTAGTAAACTCTTTTTGAACTTTCCAGTTGTTCTCAGTTATGCAATGAAATGCTTGGGCTGATATTGAGGGGAGCAGGACTCAGTTGAAGCCATAGGAAAATATTTTGGGTTATATTGGAGAGTGTGTAAAACGGAGTAAAGATGATTAAGGAGAGCTCCTGGAAGACACTGACAGCTTGGCTAAAGAGTGGGCACTGGGACTGGGGATAGCAGGTGGCCATGGGTGGATTCTTAGCACGGGAGCAATGAATGGCCTGACCAGAGAGGTGAGCCAGGATAAGCTAGCAAGAGGAAGAACTGGATAGATGATCAGTTAAAATAGGTCTTCTCAGCCAGGCGTGGTGGCTCACACTTGTAATCCCAGTACTTTGGGAAGTGGAGACAAGAGCCCAGGGATTTGAGACTAGCCTGGGCAACTTGGTGAGATCTCATCTATACAATAAATCAAAACATTAGCCAGGCATGGTACACATGGCTGTAATTCCAGCTACTTAGAAGGCTGAAGTGGAAGGATCACCTGAGCCCAGCAGGTCAAGGCTGCAGTGGCCATGAGTGTGCCACTGTACTCCAGCCTGGGCGACAGATTGAGACTCTTGACTAAAAAAAAAAAAAGGCTTTTCAACCCTGGCACTTGTGACATCTTGGGCTGGTTAACTATTTGTTGTGGGGGCTGTCCAGTGCACTGCAGGATAATGAGCAGCATCTCTGGTATCTTCTCACTAGATGCCAGTAGTAGCCCTCCACCCCCAACATACACACCATTTGCAATAAACAAAATGTCTCCAGATATTGCCAAATGCTCCTGGGCAGCAAAATCACCCCTGGTTGACAACCACTGAGTTAAAGGTAGTGGTGTTCTTTAACAGGGGATTGGTTAACTATGGGACAAACAAATACTAGAATATTCTTTAAAACAATGAACAAGACAAAAACAAAACAACAACAACAAAACCAAGGGAGACTTATTAATACTGACATAGAAAACAGAGGTAATGGGAAAAATGCAATGTAAATAGTATGGATTTCATGCTACCACCTCTCTTGAAATAAAAAAAGTAACTTGATTTTATATATTCATAGACTTTCTCTGGAAGTTTACTCAACAAAGTGGTAGTGGTGATTGCTTTTAGATGGAAGACTCAGGGAACAAGTGTGGGAGAGAGAGACTTATTTTTTACTCCAGACTAGTGATTCTTAATGGGGAGCAATACTTCTCCTCCTTGGAAACATGTGACACTATTTGGAGACATTTTTGGTTCTCACAACTGGGGAAGTGAGGGTAGTGGCAGTGGGTAGAGGCCAGGAATGTTGCTCAATATCCTAAAATGTGCAGGACAGTCTCCCTACAATAGAGAATTATCTGGTCCCAAACATCAATAATGCCAAGACTGAGAAACCCTGATCTTATCCTTTTTTAATGTTTGAATTTTTTACGGTTTAAAATTTTTAAAAAGACTTTTCCAATAGTCTAGTTGAATGGTAATAGGAGCCTGAACTAAAATATTATGACATGAATCTTTACTAAGCATCCTTCATGCCCCTCTGTGAGGTGAGCCACAGGCCTGACCACATGTGTGAAAGTTCTCACCATCTCGAAGAGTACAGCAGCAGTCACTGCCATCCAGTGCAGCTTGATCTCAAAGGCTGCATTCAGGGAGAAGTTGCCATGGTAATAACAGCTGCACCACTCCAACCGGTCTGTGCGATTGTTCACATCAACGTCCAGGGTCACAGTCCTCTGCTCTGGGACAGTGGCAGCTATTATCAGCACATACGAAGGGTTCCAAGAGAAAGGGAAAAGTAGGAGTGGAATGAGGAGAACAAAAAAACTAAGCATCCAGACATAAAATAGTAGAAAAGTCTAGAAGAAAATTGTAGATTCTAGAAGTTTCCTGGAAATCATCTAGTCCAGGAATTAGTAATCTTTTTCTGATAATAAATATTTTAGGTTTTATGGGTCATATAGTTTTTTCTGCAACTATTCAACTCTGCCATTATAGTGCAAAATGAGCTGTGGACACTGCATAAATGAATGGGCTCAACTGTGTTCCAATAAAACTTTATTAACAAAAACAGGTTTGTTTTTTTTTAAGGGCAGTGGCTACTTTGGTGAGGGAAGCTGCAGGGGCCGTAGGGGATGTGTGGAGACTTTCTACTCATTTTTGCTGTAAACTTAAAACTGCTCTAAAAAATAAAATCAATTATAAAATATACAAACTATAGGCCAGATTTGTTCAGTTAAGCCACGGTTTGCCTTCTCCTAACTAATCCAACCTCTTCAATTACAGATTAAAAAATGGCACCTTAGGGAGGGAAGATGTCTTGGCCAAGATTGTAGAGTCAGAACCTCAGTCAAGCTAAACCCCAAACCTTTTGGTTTCAGTGACCCACAAAGGAACACAATGGGACAAACAGCCCAGACCACAGTAAGGAGGAAGTCTTGCTTTTCTGGTTTCAACCCAGAAAGGCAATAGTTCTATAATCTTTACTCAAGAAACAAAGCCTTATAATGAAACTCAGTAAGCTCTTCTATCGTCAGTGTGTTCCTCAAGGATTCTGGGTTAGTACCAGGCTTACTCATCCTATCTGGGACTTCTGCTCAGAAATCCTACTCAACACAAGACAAATATTTTAGAGATGCACCAGACAATCAAGTTCCTGGCTAAAGACCTGAATCAGGCTCAGAAGTAAACTAAAGATCAGGGCTCTGTTCTGCCTGGCCAGTTAATGCCAAGCTTAGGGTTTCTATAAACTACTATCTACCCCTCATTCTCAATTGCACCCATGAATTCAATGGTTTTTCTTTATCTGAAGGAGTCAGTTTAGTGTTGGATTCTGCAGATGGAAGCCCTGAGTTGCTTTTATCACTGACAAGGATAAATGGCTCTTGAGTCAGCAATTTTTTTTTTTTTTTTTTTTTGAGTTGGAGTCTCACTCTGTTGCCCAGACTGGAGTGCAGTGGCTGCTCCCAGCCATCGCAGCCTCGACCTGCTGGGCTCTGGCGATCCTTCCACCTCAGCCTTCCAAGTAGCTGGAACTACAGGCGTGCACTACCACGCCCGGCTCATTTTGATTTATTGTAGAGATAAGGTCTCACCAAGTTGCCCAGGTGGGTCTCGAACCTGCAAGCTCAGGCAATCCACTCACCTCAGCCTCCCAAAGGTGCAGGATTACAGGCTGAGCCACCGAGCCCGGCTGAGTCAGCAATTTTAATGAGTTTCTGTTGGGAGAAGCTAGTATTCAGCTGTCAAGTGTGCCACTTATCATTCTCTCAAAACTGGAACAAACAAATGGAAAAGTTCTTGATTTGATGTTGGAAGAGTTAAGCTCTGCCATTTACTAGACACTTGTCTCACAGAATGTGACTTCACTTCTTCCTGGTTAGATACCTGACTGCAAACTAAGATGTGCCCACCCAGCTGCTTGGTAAAGAAGGGATGAGGATCTAGTGCAGCATGGGTGAGAAGGGAGTATGCACTCTCTTTCTTGCTGTCTCCTCTGACCACCTCACTTGTAATACTCCTTCTTTCCTTCTGTTCCTAGTATACTTTTCTCCCAGTTTAAGCCATGAGCTCACCAATGCTCAATCTGAGGCCTAATCATGACCATCATAGACACTGCTTGTCTGTGACACTTAAGGCTGAAGAACTTGGATGTTCCAATGAGAAAAGGGTCATAAAACTATTTTGTGGCCAATCTCGGTGACTCACACCTTTGGGAGGCTGGGGTAAGAGGATTGCCTGAGTCCATGGGTTCGAGACCAGCCTGGGTAACATGGCGAGACACTGTTTCTACAATAAATAAAAAAATTAGCTGAGTGTGTTGGTGTACTCCTATAGTTCCAGCTACTTGGAAGGATGAGGCAGAAGGATCACCTGAGCCCAGCAAGTCAAGGCTACAGTGGTTGTGAGTGTGCCATTGCACTCCAATCTGGGCGGCAGAGTGAAACTCCAACTCAAAAATAATAACAACAATAATAATAATAATAAATAAAACTAGATTCTGCCTCTGCTTCATGTTCCAGATGCATGACACTGCCATGATTACCCTTTACTTAACAGCCCAAAGAAAGCTTTGCTTTCTAGTCTTAGACACCATGTATTTCTCTCCAGGTGAAAGGCCAATGTCAAAAAAACAAGGATACTCAGTAAACACAAGTAGTGACCTCATGTATCTCCTCTCCTATCTGGCAAATTAAATTCAGAAGAGGCTGGTCCACTGTTCAGTCACGTGCTTATAAGCTCATGATGCCACTGGCTCTGTACTTCAAGGGTGAGATTTGACAGTATGGATGCCTTTTGCTGGATTACAATATTGACAAAAGTGTGAGCCCAGCTGAGTTGCAGCTTTTGGTGAGTTGACTGAATCATTACTCGAGCTCCATGAGAACCAACTTATTCACCTTGGGGACAGAGAGGTACAGCAAGTCTGATAAATATGTGCAAGCCAAGAGGAGGAGCAGGCTGAGCATCCCTCAATAGCTTGAAGGTTTTATTAATAACCTGGGGAGGGGATCAGTGTCAGAGGAGGAGAAAGAACACAATCCCAAGAAGGGAACTAATGCTCTATGTAGCAACCAGAGCTGCCTAGGAACAAAACGGGCATTCTCAGGAGTAAGTGCAATGTCGATGGGGGTTTTCAAAAAGAAAACTGCTGATGTTCAGGCATCAAGGTTTGGACAGAGGTGCTTTAAAATCCCTTAAGACCTCAGATTCAGTGGGCCATTAAGAAAAGGCTGAGAAGAAGGCATGTGTGGGAGCTTAAGGGGTGTGGGACTGCTTTTTTCAAGAGTCTTAGATGCCCCTGTGGCTTCCCAGGTCAGTGGCTCAGGATGATAGGGATGGGAAAGTGTGACCCATCATGGGCTAGGTCACAGAGGGCCACATGCCAGTGTCAGATACTCCAAAACAGATTTCTACTGATCACCTCCAACTGAGAATCAGAAGTGTTTAAAATGATGCAAAGGCCTTCGACCACCTATAAACCATGCTATTTTTCCCCCCTGAGGAAAACTCCAAGCATTGAAAATAATCTAATTTAAAAACAATAGAGCTTTTCCACTTAAGTAAAAGACACAGTAAAATTCTATATTTTCACCTGATAAAATACTAGGAAGAAACACCTTATATCTGAATGCGAAGCAAAAAATGGAGCAACCATAGCTAAAGCGTAGCCATTTAAACACTGCTTAGCTCTGTCATGCTTTCTTAGCAAATTACTTTAACTTGCCCTCAATCATTAAAAAAAGGCAGAACTGGTTTCCCAGAGGTAGCTATTGATAACTACCTTGCAACTCCTCCAAGAACTAATTACTTTTCTATTCCAAGTATTTGTCTTCTAGCCATAAAGAGTCAAGGTAATCTATTGTAATCAGCCTTTCATGACCTACATGATACAGACCACCATCCCATCACCATGGCAACAGTTCCTCTGCTTACCTGCCTTCTCGCCACCCCATCACCATGGCAACCATCCAAGGGAAGCTCTAAAAGCATTCAACCTCAAACACTTGCTCCCACGTTTTCTTCAGACACCTGGTGCCCTTCTTTCCCTTGAGAAGAGCATTCACTCTCTCTCTCACTTTAATTTACTTTTTAAATAAACTACTTTTCCCAATCTAATTTCTGTGAGATTCTTTGTATCTTATCCGTAGCACTAGTCCACTGACCTAACAATATCCTAACACAAAAGTCTGAGCGCTGTTATTGGACAGAATTAGTTGTAATAAGGCCATATTAAAATTAAAAGGAAAAGAAATCTATTTCTTTTGGGAAAGGTGATGGGCAAGGAGACTGATAGAATGCAATTCCTCTATCACAACCATGGGAGCCATGGAAAAGCTAATAAGAGGATATTTTCCCAGAAAACACGCACATATGCAAAATTCTGCCTAGTTTCAGATTCACCAACTCCCTAAAGCCTATACACAGACCCCAGGTAAAGAATACCTGGCTTGATAGACATAAATTCTCTCTTCCCTACTCTCTTTTTTTGCATATATGACTTATTTTTCTATATACCATTCTTCTTTAAGCATCAAAAACCAAATCTAAAGTGGGATGATCTGAATTTTATCTTGAGCTGAAGACTATGGAAGTCAAGAGAGGGTTTTTCCAGCCCAAAGAAGGAGAAGGTTTCAGAAAGAGGATGCTCATATAGAAATTGTCAAGAGCACCTTTACAACCAAAATGATGATGCAAAGGTGGCAATACCTGAGGCATTTTCCAAATGCAAAAACTCTAACCAAGGAGTAAATTCAGCAAATAGGCTGGAACAGTGCACACACCTCTGTGACATGTGGCTTATCTATTTAGTGGGCGGGGACTGTGCACACACCCAGGTGATGGGCAGTTTGTCTTTTCCCAGCCTGGTAGCATTTTCAACAGAATGAATGACAGAACTATCTTTCTAACACCTGAACAATTAATGGCTTAGTGTCAGAAGATTTGCTGACTGAAGAATTAATGTTGCAAATTCAAGTTTCCCCAATTCTGACAAACTACATTCATTTATATTTTTTCATATATTCAACAAATATTTATTGAAGTTGACTATGAATTAAGTACTATTCTAAGTGCTGGGCTAGCCAGTGAATAAAACAGCTTAAGTCCTTCATCATATAGCTTAAGTCCTTGGTTCTTGTGAAAGCAGAAAAACATGCCAACTGTACAACCATAACCACAACATCAGGTGGAGATAAGAGCAGAGGAGACAAATAAATAGGGTGAGGGGCCCAAAGTATGCATGGTGAGGCCTGGAAAATCACCATTTACACATGACCTTGGAGAAGAGACTTGAAGCAAATGAGGGAGGGAGCACTGAGACCATCTGGGGGAACAGCATTCCAGGAAGAAGGAAAGAGCTAGAAGCTGAAGCGAATTTAGTTTATTCACAGACACCAGACATGCACCAAGACCAGTGTGGCACAGTAGAGTGTGCAAGAGGCCAACAGGAGATGAGGCTAAGGGTGAGTGGACCACACCATGGGGGTCTGTAGACTGCTGGAGACTCTTGCTTTGGTTCCAAGTAAGCTGGGAGTCAGGAGAGCATCCTGCCCAGAGGAAGAAAAAGAGCCAACTTCCATTTGAAGGGGTCTCTCTGGCTCTTGTGCAAAAAGCAGATTACAGCCAGGCTCGGTGGCTCATCCTGTAATCTCAGCACTTTGGGAGGCTGAGGCAAGTGGAATGCCTGAGCCCACGAGTTCAAGACCAACCCAGGGAACTTGGTGAGACCTTGTCTCTACAAAAACTAGAAAGTTAGCCAGAAGTGGTAGCACACACCTGTAATTCCAGCTACTTGAAGGCTGAGGCGGAAGGATCGCTGGAGCCCAGTGGATGGATGCTGGGGTGACCATGAGTGTGCCACTGCACTCCAGCCCAGGCGACAGAGTAAGACTCAAAAAAAATAAATAAATAAACAAACAAGCAAATAAATAATAAAAAGAAGATTATGACAGCCAGGAAGCCAGTCAAGAGGCAACAGTGATAATACAAACAGACCTGGAGACAGTAAGAAGCAGCCAATCTGGATTGACATTGAAGGTAATTAGAAGGAAGACAGTACTTGCTGATGGACTGGATATAGATAGTGGGAAAGAAAGGGAAGTGTAAAGTGTGAATGAGTCTTCTAGCCTAGAAACTAGAAGGGAAGCCTAAAAGCGTGTTTGTGAGGGGTCACAGCAGAGCTCGGATTGAACACTGTACAGTCATCTAAGTGATAAGGTCAGGCAGAAGGTGGATGAGAGTCTTGAAGTGGAGGGCATGGTCTGCAATGGAGACAGAAATTTGGGAATGATCAGATTTCAGGGTGATGGAGGCCACTGGACTGAAGGGCACACTTTGGGGCAGAGAGATGAAGGCCCAGGCTGAGGTCTGGGTGCTACAGTATTGAAAGATCAGGATGCTAAGGAGAAACCAGCAAAGGAGACTGATTTTAAAAAGGAGCAGGCCAGGCCCGGTGGCTCAGCCTGTAATCCCAGCACTTTGGGAGGCTGAGGCGAGTGGAATCCTGAGCCCGTGGGTTCGAGACCAGCCCGGGCAACTTGGCGAGACCTCATCTCTACAATAAATTTAAAAAAAAAATTAGCTGGGCCCAGTAGTGCATGCCTGTAGTTCCAGCTACTTGGAAGGCTGAGACAGAAGGATCGCCAGAGCCCAGCAGGTCGAGGCTACAGTGGCCATGAGCGTACCACTGCACTTCTGTCTGGGCAATGGAGTAAGACTCCAATTCAAAAAAAAAAAAAAGGTAAAGTGTAGTACTTTTTGCTATAGCAACTGCTGAGCCCATGGGTTCGAGACCAGCCTGAGCTACTTGGCAAGACCTCATCTCTACAATAAATCAAAAAAAAAATTAGCTGGGTGTGGTGGTGCATACCTGTAGTTCTAGCTGCTTGGAAGGCTGAGGCAGAAAGATCACCTGATCCCAGCAGGTCGAGGCTGCAGTGGCCATGAGCGTGCCACTGTACTCTACTAGCCTGGGCAACAGAGTGAGACTCTGACTCAAACATAAAATAAAATAAAATAAAACAAAATAAAGGGGCCAGGCACAGTGGTTCATGTCTATAATCCTAGCACTTTGGGAGGCAGAGGCGAGAGGATTGTCTGAGCTCAGGGGTTTGAGAACAGCCTGAGCAACATGGCAAGACCTTGTCTCTACAATCAATCAAAAAATTAGCTGAGCGTGGTAGTGTATGCTTGTGGTTCCAGCTACTCGGAAGGCTGAGGTGGAAGGATCACCTGAGCACAGCAGGTAGAGGCTGCAGTGGCCGTGAGTGTGCCCCTGTACTCCAGCCTGGGCAACAGAGTGAGGCTCTGGCCCCAAAAAATAAATAAATAAAATAAAAACAAGATAAAATAAAGGAAGAGTCAGGGATTATCTGACAAATGCAGCTGCCAGGGAAAGGAGGACTAGGACTGAGGACTCACCACTAGACTAAGCAACATGGGGCTCCCCATGTTGGGAAGGGCTACTCCAGTGGAGGGGAAGGACAGAAACCTAATCAGAGCCTTTCTGCCATTGCCAACAGCATGTGCCTGTTATAGATTGATGGGGATTGCTCCAGTAGAGAGAGAGAGAGTTGAGAGGGGGATGACTTTCTGGAGTACTGCACAAAATACTGTGAGGGCTGGGGCACATAAGTGGACATACTGGCCTTAGACAGGAGTAGGGTGGTTCATCCACAGTGTGTGTGTGGGGGGGGCAGCAGGGACACTTGTGTTTCCTACTGACTGCTTCAGCTTTCTCAATGACACAGGATGCTGAGAGCAGGGGTGGGAGCAGGGGTTAGAGGTTTGGTGACTCTAACTTGTATAATGAGGGAAGTGAAGATATGAGGTGAGAGAAGGATAATAGAAAGATGACAAGATTGATCATTGTAGATTCTGTTGGGGGGTCAAAGAATTTTTGGAGTCAGGACTTGGGGGAGTGTGCTAGAAAGACCAGCGACAGCACCACAGGGGGAGGAAAGCCAGAGAGAGCTGTGGTTTTATAGCAAGGGTCGGGACCTGCTGCATCCCTCATCACTAAGGGCAGGAGCTAGCCCTAGACCTGGGCTATCATACAAATCATATGAAGTCCTGCTAAGCTTTGATTTTTGTCTTTTGAGGCTGAAGTGCAGCATGGTTAGAGCTCAGGCTTCAGGGCCTGGCAGTCCTGAGAATAAACTCCAGCTCCAGCACTTGGTAGATGCAGAGACTTGGGCAAATTACTTTACCTCTGTGAACCTCACTTCCCTGACTCTGATGCACAAATCATAGTATCTATCATAAGATCAAGATGAAGATTAAATGATGTGATTTTTCTGCTTGGTACAGTGCCTGACACAAATGCTCTAGAATTCACAGCATTGATGTTATTACCAACATACCATATCAGAGCTGAAGCAACCACACACACCACTGAAAGCACAGGAGGAGCCCAGAGATCAGGAAAGAACAAAGGCAGTGCTTTCTTCCAATACTCCAGCTCCTGGTCTATTAATTCTACCCTCTCACCTTGAAAACACACTCTTATTACACATCAACTTGACACCTGTTTAAGGAAGTTACCGATGCATTTCAAAGCCTCTCAGGATTTGCTGAGCTCTCTGATCTTGCCTCCTTATTGAATCCTTTAACTTCCCCCAGGACAGTGGTTCTCAACTGGGAGCAATTGTACAACCCCCAGGGGACATTTGGTGATGTCAGGAGACGTTATGTCACACTGGGTAGTGGTGGGGATGTTACTGGCATCTAGTGGGTAGAGGCCAGGGATGCTGCTGAACATCCTACAATGCAAAGAACAATCCCCTCACAACAAAGAACAATCAGGGCCAAAATGTCTGAGTGCCAAGTTCTAAAAATCCTGCTCTAAGATTTTGTACGATCTGTAAGAGAGGATTCACATTAGAATAATGCCTTTTATTAAACACTTTCAAGAAAAAGAATAAATAACAGTTACCTTAAAAGGATCAAACTTTAACAGATCTATTTGCAAAACATTTTGCTAAAATGTGTTAGTACATCTGCTGCCATTAGGTGCCCCTCCACCCCCAGTCTCTAATCTCAGGTGTTACCAAGTGAACTGTAACCAAACTTGTAAGAACTTGTGCTAGTGCAAAGGCCTCTCATTACAAGGAGGATGATGACACTTGGACTTACGGCATTTATTTGGGCTCTTCGGAAACCTTTTTGCTTTCTTTAGCTTTCAAGTAAATAAAGTATCACTAAAATGACCCAATATTTATTTAGAGTAACTAATTTGCCTTTGTCTCAGAAAGTAATCTCCGAGAGAGTGGGAGTGACTTTTCAACCTTCTCTTTAGTATGTATCTGAAAGCACCTATTTCAAGCTCCTTGTTCCTCAGAGAAGATGAAAATTCTTAACTTTTATCTCTAAGGAAAAAGCAGGCTTTAAAAGTGGGCTACTAAAAATAAGCTTAATTTAGTGGGGAAAATGGCAAAAAGCTTAGTTTCATGAGAAACTTCCCATATGCAATCCAGTGCTATAAATGAGTTACTAACTCTGTTCTTATCAAGTTCTTGTGCTTGTTATATGTGTAGTAGGTTTTCCTGACTCCACCTTTGTTTCTGGATATTGGTTTTCACTTCCCACTGGCATCAGGGTACCCACCCCTTTGTTGTTTGTAACGGGTCCTGCTGTGGCATAAAAAGCATGCACTTAATGCATACTATCCTAGGTGCTCAAAGGCCTTTGGGCTCAAGCCCTGGTGGTGCTCTAGGCAGTTTAAGTTGCTGGAAGTGAACACCCCAAGATAATAGGGAGTATGTGGCTTCTTTGATCCCAAAATACTTCAAGGAGGTGGAGAATTAGAAATGCAACACAAGAGAGAAGGCAAATCATGACTGCCTGGGTGAAAGCAGGAAGAGCCACTCTTTCCATGGTTCTGCCCTGTCCTCTCAACTTCACTTCTCACACATAGCAATGGGCAATGCTGGCCTGAGGGTGTCAGGGGAGGTCAGAGCCACACCCAGACTCAAGTGAATCTGAGGCTCTGGAAGCTTTGATGACTATTAACATTTCCATTCTACCAACTAGGTAAGAGTTCTAGTTAGCCAGGTGTTTACAGGCAAACAAGAGTATGTGAAATTTCACTGGAGTTAGTTCTGCATTATATTTGCTTCCTTCTCTCCAGAAGGTTTTCAGGATCCCTCCAACCTGTCCTTGAGATAAATAAATCCTGTGGTGCCTTGCCCAGAGCATGCATTTACTAAAGACACTCACATTTCAACCGATCACTCAGATTCTCCAGTGCGGAGTTCCCCATTTCCTATCAGTGGTTATTGCCTTTCAATAAGCAGATGTTTACCCTAATCTCAGAGCTGCAGGAACCGTAGTAAGGAGGGAAGAGTTCTAGTTTACATCCCTCAATGCGGTAAGCACATGTAGGGAGAAAGGAAGATTCCTGCTCAGCATATCTGGAATAAAAGACCTTTTAGGTTCCTTTCTCTTCTAAGTTCCTAGGACGTCATAGTTCTAGTGAAGGCCTCAGGCAGGAACTAAATACCTGCAGTGAGCACCAGCTCATGTCCCCTGTACCCTGAGGGCCTCTATTTTTTTCTCTTCTATTCGAGTAGGTTTGGCACCATGCTCTGATTTGAGAAGTCTAAATACTGTCTGTTGGTTGGGATAATCATGAAGCCAGTGGAAGTCAGGATGGGAGCCCACAGTGCCAACAGACACAGTGGCCAGTGTGACAGCCATAACAGCTCTCCAGCCACAACAGCTCTAAGACCCGTTCATGTGACACTGTTCCCTTGGCAGGCCACCACCCTCCCCCAGCCATCCGCTGGCACATCCCCAGACCTTGATGGCGTTGGTCATCTACCTAAAAGTGCAGCTGCCTGGCTCCGTCCTCCAAAGCTGCGGCTAAAGGAGCTGTGCCTGCTTGCATAGGAGGCTGGCCGGCTGGGCAGCCAGGGCAGGAGGAAGGCAGGAATCTCGGAGTGCAGGAGCTCTTCTGCCACAAAGGCCACCTCAAACCACTTGCGCTGGAAGCTGGCAAAGTCGTCTACCCCTGCCGTGTGCCAGGTGGTGGCAGGCTGCTGCACGGTCACTGGGAAAAGCAGAGGGGAGAGAAGGAGTCCTCAGTACAAATGCTTATTTTCTTACTGAGGCATGCTACAACCTGGTAAATCTTGAAAACATATGCCAGGTAAAAGAACCAGACACAAAGGGCCACATAGTGTATGACACCATTTCTATGAAACGTCCTGAAGAAGTAAATCTTTGAGACAGAAAGCAGTTTAGTGCTAGCCAGGGGTGGGAGAAGGAGGAGCTGGGAGGTGACTGCTAATGGGTATGGGCTTTCCTTTTGGGGTGATGAAAATGAGAAAAGTATCTGGAACTAGATAGAGATAAAGGTTGCACAACACTGTGAATGTACTAAATGCCCCTGAATTGTTCATTTTAAATGGTTAATTTTTATGTTTTGTGAACTTTGTTTCCATTTATAAAAACATTTTGTTCTTAGCTTCATATCTCTAATTTCAGAATATATAACAGTAATGTGGTATGCTTTAACTTGAAAGTAAAATAGTTATCTATGGATCAAACTTAGAATTTAAAGGAAAAGGTTCGATGGATGTATTAGTGGCTACAAGGGGGGAAAAGACCCACACAGGCCCACTTCTAACACATCCTCAGACAAGAGAGGACAGTGAGTGGTACCAGCTGCTTCGTCTCATCTATGATTCCTTAAGCCCCGAGGTGGAGAAGCCATTTGTCTGCAGGGTGGCAGTCACTGTCAGTCAAAGTCCCCATGTGCTCAAGGTGTACTAGAGATGCTGCTCTGAATCCTGAATGCCTCCAGAGTTACGTGAGTCAGCCCTGATCATGCTAGAAATTGTTGGCTCCCTGGGGATTACTTTGTCTCATTTTTTAAAAAAACAAATACTTAAAATATATCTTGGAAAATTTACTAGGATTTGATTGTCTTCCTGGGGAAAGACATGGAGTCTGGAGATCCAGCAAGTGAAAAGTGCTATAAATCTCAGACTGGAAGCCCACCATGTTATAACCAGAATCATCTGTGTTGGGTGGAAGTGGGGGTGGGGCACTCATTTTAAAAACTACCAAAAACTTACCTATGGGAATTTCCTCACACCAGGTTCTGTGGCCTCTTTTGAGTTTATCTTCCACCCACACTGTCCTCACCAAGAACATACTGTAGCTTAAGAAACAATTGTCACTCCAGCTATGCTTAAGTACAAATGCTGACGGAAGTTGACAGATCAGTCAACTAAGAATATAAAGTCACACACAGAGCACAAGAAGCACCATCATGTGAAGGAGCTAGTCACCAGGAAAAACACCCACCCCTGTGGGCAACTGCATTTGCCTAGGCTCTGACCTCGGTCGGGCTCTTTGTCCGTTACTATCTTGTAGAAATAGAAGCCGTAGATGAAGGTCCGCCAGGCTTCACCAGATGCGTGAGTGATGAGCTGCTCTTCTAGCATTTTCTAGGAAAGACATTGACATTCTGAAATTCTGGGATATTGACATTTTGAAATTCTTGTAGAGGGATATCTTGGAGGGCCTGTCTTCAATCAAGCTCTGAAGTCAAGGGAGTGATAGGAGCATTGAGGAAACTGCAGTCTCCACCCCTTGATTACACATGTTGTGCCTGATGTAAATTATATTATAAAATGCAAACATATTACTTCATCAAATATTTCTATTCTTTTCTTTTTTTGAGTTGGAGTTCCACTCTGTCGCCCAGGCTGGAGTGCAGTGGCACACTCACGGCCACCACAGCCTCGACCTGCTGGGCTCAGGTGATCCTTCTGCCTCAGCCTTCCAATTAGCTGGAACTAGGCATGTACCATCATGCTTGGCTAATTTTTCTTGATTTATTGTAGAGACAAAGTCTCACCAAGTTGCCCAGGCTGGTCTCAAACCGCTGGGCTTAGGCAATCCTCTCGCCTCAGCCTTCCAAAGTGCTGGGATTACAAGCTTGAGTCACAGCACCCAGATTCATATGATATTTCTAACATGCAGAAAAGCATAAAGAAAACCCAGGTATACTACTATCTGCTTTAACAAATGTAATATTTCTCTATATTGACTTCAGATCTTTTTATTTAAAAAAATTTGTGTGGACTCTCCCACTTTCATTCCTCTTCTTCTCTCCCCAGAAATAAATGGTTGGTGTAATATTATTCTTAGGTACATTTTAAATAATTTTGCGATATAGAGATGTATTAATAGATAATAAATTCTTTTGGGACTTAAATTTTTAAATAAAGGGCATAATACTATATCATTTTGTGAATTGGTTTTCTAGTCTACAGCATGCTTCTGACATTCATCCATGTTGATACATGCACCTCCAGCTCATTCATTTTAACTGCTGTAGTAGCATTTCATTTTTCAAACAGGAAAATAGTACTCTTGGGGAGATAAGAGTATATAAAGTTATTAGACAAAGACTTTATGGCAAAACAGGACATCAAGACCCTTAAAGAGTCATTCCTATTCAAATGGGTTATTGGTTTTACATTTCTGTGATGACAACCTAGCCCACCAGCAAACAGTACTGACTTTCAGTGGGGGCCACTGTACAGACAGGATAGCATGAATTGGTTCAGTTAACTGGAACTTTCCCAAGCCTCTCATCATTCCATTTCTGCCATGTTCCAGAGTTTTAGTTCTGGACAGCAAGATTAAATTCAGCAGATGTGATGCTAAGTGCCAGGCATGGGTGACATGGAAATGGACAATAAGAGTTGGCTCTGCCCTTAAGGAGCTGGTCTAGGCAGGAGACAAATGAGAAATAGACCCTTCATTCTGTTGTACTAAGGGCTCTGACAGAGTAAGTTAACAGGGTGCCAGAAGATCATTGTGGCAGAGCCACCCTTAAGTCTTGAATAAGCAGGCACTGACCACAGTAAATCGGGGATTTGAGGTCAGAGGGAGGGCATTCCCCAAAAATCTTTCACAGAGATTTCTCTGAGGTTTACAAGTAAACAGATTCCATCCAGAACATCTCAGTTCAGATAATAAATTCTGCCAGCTTTTTAAGTCAAGGAGTAATGTATTTCAAAGGAAGACTTGTTCTTTCATCAATTCCAGATAGGCCCACGCTTATTAAAAACAGATCCTCATCCCCAACCTACAGATCTCATTACTGGAAAGAGTGAAAGCTTCTGAGACAGGCCCTGGTTTCCTGGGATCCTGGGCAGACAGCTCTGTGGGCCCTGCCTTGCTGTCTCACCTGCATGATGTCGATGGCCATTGCCTGCGTCTGGACCCCCTCCACATGGTTCACCAGCCAGTGCACCACCTCTGCACTGATGAAGCAGTTCGGCGAGAGGCCCTTCTGTTCAGATAGCAGCTGTACTCCTGTCCTGGGTTCCAACATGATGAGTAGGGAGCAGGGTGTATGTAAGCCCAGTGGCAACAAGCAGAAAGGAAAGATGAAAAAGAAAAGACTCCCACTAAAACATTTAATGGCTGAAGTGAGGACCCCTGTAAAGAAATTTCCCTATGCTATTCCTAGACTCAGAGAAGCACCCATGACAGGACAAAAGAAGGTATTACAGGGGGAAAAGGAGGAGGGGGAGCAGATGGGAACTGACATCTAGAGAATAACTATACTTGTCAGGCATCACATTAGGTACCTCACATAATTCTTTCATTCAATCCTTACATCAGCCCCATGGTTTAACTATTTCTTTAAAAATCTCATTTTACCAACAAGGTAACAGAGGCTCAGAGAGGTCAATGACCTTGCTCAAGGTCTCAAAGCTGAAGCAGTAGAGTCAGGTATGAACCCACCAAAACACACTGCCTCAGTATAGCCGCAGCAAAGATCTTTAGGAACTTCCTGACACTACACTCAAAAATGTGATGAGCCACTTACGAGGGGTGCTTCATGGCTTCTAGGATCTCCGTCAAGGTGGATGATGAGGTCAAGGTGCTTGCCGCCAGCTGCTGAGAGCTGTAACAAAGGGTGTCTGGTCAACAAAGCAAGAGGCCACATATCCGATACAGAGCATGGATATTAGGAACACTCTCTACTTCATACAGAGCTGGAAACCAGGACAATATTGATACTGAAGGCATTCAAGCAAATTCTGGACAAAAATATCCTGGGAATAGCTCACAGGGTGTTTCCTACTTCCAGGGTGTACACATTGAAAAAAAAAACCAAAGCGTTTTGGGTCCAAACTTACATTTAGTAAGCATCTCCCTTTTTAATAATATGCCTTAGGCCTAACCATTTCCAAGTAATTTCCCTGGACTGTTCTGGTTTTGTCTGAAGAGGCTTCCACATGTAGCTCATTTAATCTTGCCCAGAGAGTGCTAGGTTATATAATAAAAGCACAGGGAACAGAAACCCAGTATCACATTAACCAGCCACAGGGCCTCTAGTTTATCTTGACCTTAGTTTCTTCATCTGAAAAACAGTGATGATACTGTTCTTGTCTTTCAGGATTGTTGTGAGGATAATGTCTGTATAATACTGAGCACAGACATGAAGCCCAAAATGGCAAGCAATACTAAACACAGTAACAATTAACAACTATCCTTTGAAACTCAGATTGGTTAGAGGAACTGGTGAAGGGCAAAGAGCTGGGAAGCATCAGGATCAAGATGTGAATTCAGGTCACCCTCACTCCAAACTCAGATTTTTCTACCACCTGCTACCCATGTTCTTCCTCAATGGTACAACAGTCCCTTAAAACACGTTTAGGCCGGGCATGGTGGCTCAAGTCTATAATCCCAGCACTATGAGAGGCCAAAGCAAGAGGATTGCCTGAGCCTGAGGGTTCGAGACCAACTTGGGCAACATGGTGAGACCTCGTCTCTACAATAAATCAAAAAATTAGCCAGGCATGGTCGCGCACGCCTGCAGTTCTGGCTACTTGGAAGGCTGGGGCGCAAGGATCGCCTGAGCCAAGCAGATTGAGGCTGCAGTGGCCGGGAGCATGCCACTGCACTCCAACCTGGGCAACAGAGTGAGACTCCAACTAAAAAAACAAAACATGTTTAATACACAGTGGCTAAGTGGCCTCTCACCATAGCAACTTGGGCCAGTTTAGGGGCTTATCCAGAAATTCCTCAAGTTCCTTCCCTTTTTTGTAGACAGGGTCTCTCTCACTCTGTGTCCCAGACTGGAGTGCAGTGGTGTGATTATAGCTTACTGCAGCCTCAAACTCCTGGGCTCAAGTCATCCTCCTACTACAGCCTTCTGAAATAGCTAGGACTACAAGTATACACCATCATACCCTGCTGTTTTTGTTTGTTTGTCTGCTTGTTTTTGTAGAGATGGGGTCTAACTATGCTGCTCAGGCTGGTTTTGAACCTCTAGCTCTAAATGCTGGGATTCCAGGCGTGATCCACTATACCTAGCAACATCAAGTTCTTTAAACCTCTTTCTTTCTTTAGTCCTAGACTCCTCTTCCTGACTATTCGGAGGGTCTAGGACTCATTGTAGCATTTCAGAATCTCAGGGTTAGAAAAAACTTTTTAAGACTCTTGAAGTGAACTTCTTTCTAATGCTGGAATCTCCACCGAGACTAAGAATCTAGACAAGGGGCTGTCCTCTCTGTATGAACATCTTCAATGGCAGAGAACTTGAATCCTTCAAAAGCAGTTGCATGTCCATGCAATGGTGGTACCTAAGGCTAGGAAGTTATTTTTTTTTTTAGCTGAGGGTATCCCTGTCATCCAGACTAGAGTACAGTGGCACGGTCATGGCTCACTGCAGCCTCCAACCCCCAGGCTCAAGTGATCCTCCTGCCTCAGGCTCCCCTGGCTAATTTTTTTTTTCTTTTGAGTTGGAGTCTCACTCTGTCACTCGGATGGGAGTGCAGTGGCCGCTTCCGGCCACCGCAGCCTCGATCTGCTGGGCTCCGGCAATCCTTCCGCCTCAGCCTTCCAAGTAGCTGGAACTACAGGCGCGTGCTACCACGCCTGGCTAATTTTTGATTTATTGTAGAGATGAGGTCTCGCCAAGTTGCTCAGGCAGGTCTCGAACCCACGGGCTCAGGCGATCCACTCACCTCGGCCTCCCAAAGTGTTGGGATTACAGGCTGAGCCACCGAGCCCGGCCTAATTTTTTAATTTTTTTGTAAAGACAAGGTCTTACTATGTTTCCCAGGCTGGTCTCAAACTCCTGAGCTCAAGTGATCCCCTTGCCTCGGCATGCAAAAGTGCTGGGATTACAGATGTGACTCACCACGTCTGGCCTTGCTAGGAAGTTCTTCATCATGAAATGGAATCTGTTCTCTATAATTTTTAGTCATTGATCCTGATTCTACCTGTCATAACATTTTTGGTCTTTTCATCTCCAGCTTAAACATCTCTGGTTCCTCTTTCTTTTTCCCAAAAGCAGAAGAAAATCCATGGTTTGCCCTTGTATGCAAAGAGGATGCAAATAAATGTACTCCTTTCCTGTGACTGGGCAGCCTCTCCAATCTCCTCCATGGCCAGAGTCAAAAGTCAGCTAGGGGATATGGGACTGAAAGAAGACAGGGAGTAAAGTCTAGGTCCGCCCCTGCTTCTGAATTGATCTTTACCTCCACTGGCCAGAATGAAAGGGCTGCACAGGTAAAACCAGCACAAAATTTAGGACATAAAAGGAAACTGAGTGACTCTTGACAGGGATCAGCCAGGTGGGCAACGCTGGGAACCTTCTGCTCTCAGGGAAAGGGGTGCAAAATGTCAAGGTTCTTAGGTAATTTAGCCAAGGACTGCTAAGTCAGTATGGTGAGGCAACAAGAACAGACTAGGCAGAATTATTATTATTATTATTATTATTATTATTATTGTTATTATTTGAGTCAAGATCTTACTCTCGCCCAGGCTTGAGTACAGTGACACGATCATGGCTCACTGCAGCCTCCATCACCTGGATTCAGGCAATCCTTCCACCTCAGCTTCCTGAGTAGCTGGGACTACAGACATGTGCCACAATGCCCGGCTACGTTTTTGATTTTTTTATTGAGATGAGGTCTTTCTATATTGCCTGGGCTGGTCTCAAACCCCTGGACTCAAGCAATCCTCCCACCTCAGTCTCTCAAAGTGCTGGGATTATAGGCATGAACTACAGAACCTGGCCCAGAATTATAAAAGAAACACAGCTAGAAAGGAAATAAAAAAGTTTCTCAGAACTGACAATGGCATTAAAAACTGGTACACTTGCCCAAGCAAATGAGGTACAGGTTTCTCTTTCCTCTGGATACTAAGGAATAGGAAACGAACAGCCATGTTTGGTCACAATTAGTGATTCACTCACTGTTCATTTTCTTACTGACTGCTATCACATGCAAGGCATTTTCTTACTTCTTACCATCATGTGCAAGGCATCATATCACCAGCACCATGGTGAACATGACAGACTAGGCTGGGCCCCCTTCTGAAGCCATTTACTCCTGCATGATACCAGACACTTTCCTACATCTCTGTGAGAACCTCTAAGCTATCCTGTGAGGAAGGAATGATACATATCATGAGCTTCATCATATAAGTTGGGTAAGGACTGACTAGCTCAGGGTCCCACGTGATTTGTGCCAAAGTTAGAACTCAGCCCAGAGCTTTGGACTCCCAGATTCTGTAGCCTTTGAAGTTAGACTGTCTCCACATCCCAGGAGTCATTCTGAATCTCACCTGCTATCACTGGAGTTTGTGGAGGGGAAGCCCTGTTCTCCTATGTTCTGGGAGTTTCCAAAGGTCTGGTTGTTGCCTCTGTCCACAGATTGGCTGGTGCTGACCCCCAAACTGGTGCCATCCAATACTGGAGCAGCTGTCTGGTCCATAGATACCTGGAGGAGATTTAAAACTAAATACCTGGATGCAAGAATAACGAGCAGGGAAACAGTAAATAAGTTACAACGGTTTATTCATTCAACAAACATTCACAAAAAATAGATGAGTAAATATTGATGTCATAAGAAATCTTTAAAAGCTACTTATATACCTGGCCATTTCCATTCCTCTCATTCTCAGTCTCCATTGGTCCCTGGCAGAAGAGCTACAGGAGTCTAGATCCTATACCTAGTCTTGTCTACACTGCCTTCTATCAGAGCCACCGGGAATTCCCACCCTCAAAACCAAGGCAGACAATAGGCCATCATCCATAGTAAATCTCTAGATCCAAATAAATTGCTTCAGCAACTGACTTGAGCCACAAGATTTACACTGAAGAAAAATCTCCATAGGAAGAGTAGAGAAGTCAGAATAATTCCTTGCGCGAATGGAAGGAGAGGGAGAAAGAGAACACATTTAGAGACAAATGAGAGAACATCACAATGGGCACTTTCTTTCTACCATGACTTACCCTTTTCCACCCCAATCCTGCTTTCCTGTATCTGTTAGTGGTACAATCAGTCTTCCAATTGCACAGATTCAAGTCTCAGAGGCATTTGACAATTCTTTCTCCAACTTCACATCTAAAGACAGACCTAGTCCTGAGGCCGTTCTCTGTAGATTCTCTAAGTCACTCTGGGCTTCCTCTGACCAGGGAGGGCTGTAAGAGCATCCTAACTGGTTCCTGATTGCAACTTCTCCTCCTAAAACTCTATCTGTATGCCATCTCCATTTGTATCTTTCCAAAGAACAGTTCCTCCCAATTCCATCATTCTGTTACTCTGAAATATTTTTTTTATTTTTCGAGTCGGAGTTTCACTCCGTCACCCAGGCTGGAATGCAGTGGCATGCTTATAGCCACACCCCAGTGCTGAATTGTTGGACTTAGGCGATCCTGCCTAAGGAAGGCTGAGGTGGAAGGATCACCTGAACCCAGCAGGTTGATGCTACGGTGGCCATAAGCGTGCAACTGCACTCCAGCCTGGGCGACAGAGTGAGATCTCGACTCAAAAAAAACCAAAAAACCAAAAACAATCAAAAGAAAGGAGGCATCTGTAGAAACTGAGAATATGGTTGGGTGCAGCGGTTCAAGGCTGTAATCCCAGCACTTTGGGAGGCCGAGGTGAGAGGATTGCCTAAGCCCACGGGTTCCAGATCAGCCTAGGCAACTTCATGAGACCTCATCTCTACAATAAGTTGAAAAATTAGCTGGGCATGGTAGCGCACAACTGTAGTTCTGGTTACTTGGAAGACTGAGGTGGAAGGATCACCTGAGCCCAGTGAGTCAACACTGGAGTGGCTGGAAGTGTGCCACAGCACTCCAGCCTGGGCAACAGAGTGAGACTCCAACTCAAAAAAAAAGAAACCTAGAATAAACTTAGTTTAGCATAGCCTTTTTGCCTCAGCATAGTCATTTTTGTTTAGACTTTACCCTTGACATGCTTTTAATCTAGCACAGGTTAGACATAGGTAAATTTCCAATTAAGAGGCGTTCAGACGTTCTACTGTAGGCCAAGTGGCAGCCTACTCCACCCCCCTCCACCCCTTCAGCAAATCTCCATCAGATCCAAGACCAGGACAGTTCAACCTTTTAATTCAAGGGTTAGCATAATAATCTCTAGTAAATTTTCAGGTTCCTTGTCAAAGATCAAAGATCAAAGATCAACCCTTGGCTGGCTGAAGCCATGGTAATGACGATAGACCAACTTTTGGAGTTTGTGGATTGCAAATGTCTAACAAGTATCATGCAGGGAAACCCCTCCCCTTGTCCCCCATCTAGCCCACCACCATGGCAGCAATCATGTGACTAACCCACCCACCCATCTGCCTGCTGTCCATCACCTGACATCAGTACCTGCACTTACCTGCCCCTTTGGGATGACATGGAGCAGACCACCATCCCATCACCTTAATGACCTTCCCCCATCCAAGGGAAAGGTGAAAAGGACTCAACCATGAGCAGTCATTTTGCCATTGCCTTACTAGACTCTGGTGTGGCCATGTGCTCTTTGAGCTATGGCCATTGCCATGTTTCCTGGCTTTGGCACCCTTTCCTGCCTTGGGGACGTGAATCTCCTCTTTCTTTCTTACTCTCTAATTTACCTTTTTTTTTTTGAGTTGGAGTCTCACTCTGTTGCCCAGACTGGAGTGCAGTG
>NW_007249409.1:352813-372386 GCF_000164805.1 Carlito syrichta | reverse complement strand
TTCACTCACCTCAGCCTCCCAAAGGCACAGGATTACAGGCTGAGCCACCGAGCCCGGCTTCTAATTTACCTTTTAAATAAACTGTGTTTTCTAATCTAACTTCTGTAATTATTTGCATCTTTCATGTGACATCAGATCACACACCAGACACTCCACACCTCCAGCGGGCCTGGCCTAACATTCTGGAGGCCCTGCTGGGAGAGTGTGACCCTAATATGTTATTGTGGGGGCTGTCCTGTGCATTGCTGGATATTGAGCAGCATCCCTGGTGTGCCAAGGATGCCAGTAATACCTCCCTTACATCCTCCCACCCTCAGTTGTGACAAATAAAAATGTCCCCAGATATTATCAAATGTCCCTTGTGGTATACAACTGCCCCATGTTCTGATAGAACCATTCTGCTCCCCTACAGCAGGCCCAAAACAATTTGCAAAAAAGGACTGCATAGGTTTTGCTGGCATCAAAAACACACAGAGAAATGCTGCAAGAGGCAGCTTGCAATTACCAATCACCATCTGCTTCTAAACAGTAAGGCCTAGTAACAGGTACCATGCCCTAAATTTAAGTCAGGATAAGCTAACTGGGGGAGACTAGACCTACCTTTTATGCATATAAGAGTGGTTCTTAGGCACTGCCTTCTAGGCCCCTGTAGTGCGTGCCTATAGTTCTCTTATCTACTGCAACCTAAAAATTGCTTCACCAGCCTAAACTGAGGGACATCACCATACATTTACATCACTCCTTAAGTTTTATTTTGGTAGGGGTATGGCTAAGGAGTTGTTCTCTAGATCAAGAGCTGGCAAACATTTTCTATAAGGGATCAGATAGTAAATACTTTATTTAGGCTTTGTGGGTCATATGGTTTCTGTCACAACTATTCAAGTCTGCATGAGAATACAGGAAAGCAGCCATAGATAATATGTAAATGAATGGGTGTGGCTCTTCTCCAAGAAAACTTTATAAAAGCAGATGGCGGGCCAGACTTGCCCCATGGTTTCCTGATCCTTGCTCTATATTATGCACTGTCTGTCTTTCAAGAGGCTGCACAGAATGGTATTTTGCTCAGATCTTTTTTTAAATTATTTATTTTTAAGTTGGAGTAACACGCTGCCGCCTGGGCTGTAGTGCAGTAGCATGATCATGTTTTCTGCAGCCTCAAACTCCTGGGCTCTGGAGATCCTTCCACCTCAGCCTCCTGAGTAGCTGGCGCTATAGGCACATGCTACCCACCAAGCTAATTTTTTGATTTTTGTAGAGACACAGTCTTGCTATGTTGCCTAGGCTGGTCTCAAACTCCTGGGCATGAACAATCCTCCCGCCTCGACCTCCCAAAGTGCTAGGACTACAGGCATGAGTCACCATACTCGGCCTTGCTCAGCTCTTACTACCAGGAAAAGATATACTTCTACCAAGAAATTGGTTCATCTTATCTATGACCACTCTGCGTTTTGGAACAGATGTTTCCCACTTTTCTTTGGCTATCAGGAAGTTCAGAGCAGAATTTAAAACACAGCTACTTTACAAGGCTTTATATTACGTCCTATCTTATGTTTTCTTTTCCTGAATTTTCCCCACCTAGTCACATTTTTATTCTGGGGTAGCATTTACTTCTGCAAACCACCAAAAGTAATTTTCTGGAATAAAACTAGTGGTAAACAGAGAAAAAAGCAGGCTGGGTGGACAGAATGGCAGATGTCTCACATAGAAGCTTGGAAACGAGCCAAACAGAAGGAGATGCTTTTCATCTGAAGAACCTTAAGAACTTTGTCTGAAATCTTCCTTGCAGAAGGATTCCATTTAACATATGAGATACTCCATCTTTCTCTTTGGAGTGGGTTAGACTTAGTGACTTACCCCCAAAGAATGAAGTATAAGGAGGGGGGAAAAAGTAACTTCATAGTAGAGACAATTGACAAATACATTAACTAGTGATGATTGTTACCATCACCAGTGATGTCTTGTGGATCTCATGTATCCCCTGATATGATGTGATGAGAAGGGTACTTTATATTTCTTTTTTTTTTTAATTGTAGAGACGAGATCTCACCAAATTGCCCAGGTTGGTCTTGAACTCCTGGGCTCAGGCAGCCTCTCACCTCTTTCTCCCAAAGTGTTGGGATTACAGGTGTGAGCCACCATGCCTAGAGTGTATTCTCTTTAAAAACTCACAACTGCAGTCTAACCAGAAAAAAAAAATCAGACAAATGTGAAGACATTCTATGGGACACGTGGCCAGGACTCCTCAGGGAGGTCAAGGTCATAGAAAACAAGGAAAGACTGAGAAATGGTTACAGACAAGGGGAGATTGGGAAGACCTGACAACTAAATCCAAGGTGCTACCCTGAACTGGATCCTGGAACAGAAAGAGGGTATTAATAGGAAAAAAATGGAAAAATCCAAATAAAACCTGGAGTTTTGTTAATTAAAAAACAACAACAATCCTCAGCAGCAGCACCAACCCCCAGTTCTTCCCTCCCCACCCACCACTTTTCAGCACCAAAGCTGTGGGAGAAGGTAAGGGAGGGAGCCCTGTCAGAGATGCCTCTGAGATTAGCACCAACCACAACAGGCGCCCTCACAACCTTCCACCCTATGCACCTCTCATATCCCTACCTTCTCATGCTGAAGGATCATCAGCTGCCAGAAACAGCCAGCTCTGCCAGCAGCTCTCCAACTGTGCCTGGAGGCTGGTGGACAAAACACCCTGCTGTGTCTCACCTAGAGACAAATGGGCTAAGTAGTGCTGCTGCCTTCTAGTTACCAAGCCCCTTCCAGGCATTGCAATAGAAAAATTGCAAAGGGATCCATAACAGAATTCCATATACCTTGTAGAGCAGGAAAGCTTGCGAGTAACTTCCAGCCCAACAGCCTGGATATTTTCCGAGGTTTATAAGATCAGCGAAGGAGCTGGGCTAGGTGGCTCAGCCTGTAATCCCAGCGCTTCGGGAGGCTGAGGTAAGTGGATTGCCTGAGCCCACGGGTTCAAGACCCGCCTGGGCAACTTGGCGAGACCTCATCTCTACAATAAATTAAAAAATTAGCCGGGCGTGGTAGCGCACGCCTGTATTTCCAGTTACTTGGAAGGCTGAGACGGAAGGATCTCCGGAGCCCAGCATATCGAGGCTGTGGTGGCCAGGAGCGGCCACTGCACTCCAGTCTGGGTGACAGAGTGAGACTCTGACTCAAAACAAAAACAAAAACAAAAAAATAAGATCAGCGAAGGGGAATACCATCCCAAATTAAAACTCTCTCCCTGCTTCCCATGTGGGGTTCGGGAGGAAAAGACAGGCATTAAATAAGTAATATTCATAAAGGGTTTTATTCATCCCTGTGTCTCCCACAGCACTTGGCACAGCCTTATACCCAGCAGGTGCTCAGTATTTGCTATCTCAATAGAACTGAATTGAAAGGACATAACATGCAGCCAATATACCCAATGAACAGACATTTTAACATTGACTATTTCTGTCACGTTTTTCTTTTCTTTTCTTTTTTTTTTTTTGAGTTGGAGTCTCAACTCTTGCCTAGACTGGAGTGCAGTGGCCGCTCCCGGCCACCGCAGCCTCGACCTGCCGGGCTCCAGCGACCCTCCCGCGCTACCACGTCTGGCTAATTTTTAAACTTATTGTAGAGATGAGGGCTTGCCAAGTTGCCCAGGTGGGTTTCGAACCCATGGGCTCAGGCAATCCATTCACCTCAGCCTCCCAAAGCACGGGATTACAGGCTGAGCCACTGAGCCCAGCTTCTGTCATGTTTTTCTAGCAGCTCACTTTAACCTACCCTCTAATTGCTCTCTCAGAGGTAGCTATTGATAATTGTTTTACAACCCTCCTCCCCAACTTGTTCTGTAAACAAGTTAACATAATCAGCCCTTCATGACCTTCATGACACAGACCCCAGCAACATGGCAGCAATCGTGTAACTAACCCATTCATTGACTGTCTATCATGGTGACATCAGTACCTGTGCTTACCTGCCCTTGGTGATGATGTAGAAAAAACCACCATCTAATCACCTTACAACCTGCCCCTCCCACCAAAGGGAAAGTTCAAACAGTAGCCGCCATTGTTTTGTTAAGCACTGGCCAGGCACAAGCTCTTTTGAGTATGGCCACCATGTTTTCTTAGCTTTGGCTCTCTACCCTACCTTGGGAAAGTGAATCTCTTCTCTCGCTCTCTCTCTCTCTCTCTCTCTCTCTCATTTACTTTCTAAATAAATCATATTTTCCATTCTAACTTCTGTGCAATTCTTTGAATTTTCACATGGCATCAGATCGCATACCAGACACTCCTCCCAATTAGACCTTACCTAACATTTTAGAGGCCCCTACTGGGATTTTAACCTAACATGAATTTTATCCACAGGTACAGCCTCCCTCTTCCATGTATCAATCCAAATGATTATTTATATTTTTATATCTCACATCATTCCAAAAAAGGTGAGGTAATCAATAAAATAGACATATAATAATATAAAATAAATATAGAAGGAAATCCAACAAAGAGAAAACAAGGGTAGGAACAGTGTAGAATTATAGTTTAAATATTTTTTGATCCTAACAATGACATTTTAAATGTCCAGAGTTGTGCCATGCAATACAGTAGCTATAAGCTACATATGGCTATCTAAATAGAAATTATTTAAAATAAAATTAAAAATTCAGTTTTGGCTGGGCTCGGTGGCTCACCCTGTAATCCCAGCACTTTGGGAGGCCAAGGCGAGTGGATTGCCTGAGACTGGGGCTTCAAGATCAGCCCAGGCAACTTGGCAAGACCTCGTCTCTACAATAAATTAAAAATTAGCCAGGCATGGTAGTGCGTGCCTGTAGTTCCAGCTACTTGGAAGGCTGAGGTGGAAGGATCATCTGAGCCTAGCAGGTCAACGCTGGGGTTGCTGTGAGTGTGCCACTGCACTCCAGCCTTGGCGACACAGTGAGACTCTGACTCAAAAAAAAAAAAATTCAGTTTCTCAGTAATAACAGCCACATGCCAAATGCTCAGTAGCTACCTGTGACTAGAGGCTGCTGTGCTGGGCAGTGCAGACATAAAACATTTCCATTATTGCAAAAAGTTCTACTGGAAAGCACTGCACCAGAGCAAAGGTTGAAAACAACAACAACAAAAATGTGTACGGGGCCTATAGATAATACATAGGTGCATCTGGTTATTAAAGGAAGGAAAGGTTGCAGGCTGTTCTGTGGCCATGCGACTACTGCCAGGTAGGAAACCAGGCCCTGGGGCCTAGCTTATTATTATTTTTTTTGAGTCGGAGTCTCACTCTGTTGCCCAGACTGGAGTGCAGTGGCCGTTCCCGGCCACCGCAGCCTCAACCTGCTGGGCTCCGGCGATCCTTCCGCCTCAGCCTTCCAAGCAGCTGGAACTACAGGTGTGCGCTACCACTCCCTGCTAATTTTTGATTTATTGTAGAGACGAGATCTCGCCAAGTTGCCCAGGCGGGTCTTGAACCCGCGGGCTCAGGCAATCCACTCACCTCAGCCTCCCAAAGGCACGGGATTACAGGCTGAGCCACCGAGCCCGGTACCTAGCTTATTTTATAACACAAGACAGGAGCTTGGATTTTGGTACAAAATCTTTTGATTTTTAAATATTCCCAGGCAGCCCCTTAGGGTCCCCTCCCACTGAGGGAGCTTTTCTGTCCTCTCAATAAATCCTGCTTTATATATATATATTCCCAACCAATGTGAAAAATTTAAAAACATGTCAAGACTGAGCATGTTTTCTTTAGGGACACTAGTGACTGGATCAAAAGTCCTTCAGGTGAACTGCCCTGATCCTTGCAAAGCATAACTGACAGTGGAGGGTTTAGGTTAGGGCAAAGGTTGATTACTGGGTCCTCTGGAGGAGCTGAGCCCCTGGGGATAGGAGCCCTTTGTTCATTCAAGATTCCTAAGAACCAGAACAAAGGACAAAAGTTCACTTTTGGACACATCGCCTCGGACTCCCCAGAAAACTCTCTCCATGATCCCATGAGCATGCTGAAAACTACCACCCTAATAGATGTTGTCCCAAAGTGCATTCTGTAAAATCTAGTTTCTCTGGAGCTATATAGGGTACAACTATCTGGGACTATAAGTTACCTCCTCTTCACTCTCCCAACATACTTAAACCAGAATGGTTCCACATTTGAGTTATATTTCAGGGTTTGGAGAAAATTATAAATGGTGGGAGGGGGCAAAGGTCCCATTGTTTAAAATAAACTTTTTTGTAGGATGGACGCAGTGACTCACAGAATTTTGAGAGGCTAAGGCAGGAGGATTACTTGAGGCCAGGAGTTTGAGACCAGCCTGGGCAACACAGAAAAATCCTGTCTCTACACAAAAAATAATAAAAATAATTAGCTAGGCATGGTGGCATATGCCTATAGTTCTAGCTACTTGTGAGGTTGAAGCAATAGGAATGCCTGAGCTCAGGAGTTCAAGGTTACAGTGAGTTATCATCGCACCACTGCAATCCAGACTGGGTAACAGAGTGAGACCCTGTCTCTAATAAAGAAAAAAAATTGAACTTATTTGTGTCCATCTTCCTCACCAATATCTCAGAGGCAGTATTTACTGAACACCTAGTTAAACTAGTGCTCAAAACAGACATGGTGGCTGCCCTCTCATGGCTTAAGCCCTGTAGGGAAGATAAGCATTGATTACATTCCAGTCACACAAACACAAAGTAGAACTGGGAGAGGTGTTGAGGAAAGAGGCACTGAAGTTAGCAAGTCTATGATGTGGGATCTGACTAGACGAGTAGGAATTGACTAGGCATGGTTAGAGGGAACAGTGTATGTCAAGGCATGGCAGGAGAAGGAAACCTGGGGCCTATAGAGGTTACTGGAGAGGAGAATAAGGATGAGGACAGAAGAAGACGAGACTGGAGAGGGAGGCAGGGCTAACCATTCATGACTTTTCAGCTCATCATAAGGATTCTGGCATTTATCCCAAAGGAAAGGAAGTCATGGAAAAGTTTAATCAAGGGGTGACACAATTGGATTTCATTTCAAAGGGTGTCCCTGGTGACAGGGTGGAAAACAGACTAGAGAGGGCCAGGATGACAGCAAGGAGACCACACAGGAGATGAGAAATGGTCACCTGGGCTAGAGGATGTGGTGGTGGAGATGCAAGTGACCAAGAGAAGCGATGACTCGAGACATTCACCATGCAGATCCACCTGGACATGCTGGGCTGGGCTCCTGAGAGCCAGGCCTCCTTGTGAGAGAAACTACTGGGGTTGGGAGGTGAGGAGAGGGTACAGACCCTTACACCAGCTAAGGCCTCATGAGCCAGAAGCCTCACTTGAACACCACATCCCTTCAAGCTCCAGGCTGCACACGAAGACATCATAAGGCTGACTTCTGAGGAATGCCTCATTACCAAGTGTTTCTCATGCCCTTCACAGTCTTATGAAGTCTGTGGTGAGAAATATCAATTTCCCAAGAACAGGATATGGATGAACAAGTTTAGGATGATGGCCCCCTACACCCAGGCCAATGAGAACAGCTTCTCTGCAGAGGGCTGTTCTGAGGGGCAACAGCTTTGTGACTGATTCAGCCAGAACTTATCTCCATTCTAAGGTCCAACGGGGTCACTGCAGAATTTCAAAGCTAGAAGGGGAAGGAGAGGTAACCTAGTCCCAGTCCATTTTAATACAAATACTCAAGAGAAAAGAGCTGACTGGCCATATCAAGCTTGTTCACTAGTTTGTATCCTTGTCCTCCCCCTACCCGTCTCTCTCCCTCACCGACACACAGGTACATGTATGAATAATTACTATTGCCCCAGGTCTGTACTAACTACAAAGATGGTTTATCTTACTTTGCTCTCACAGCAACCTATAAGGAGAACAGAGTTATGAATCCCACTCTACAGATGAGAAACCCAAGGTTGGGAGAGGTTGGTATAGTTGCCAAAGGGTATACTACCAATCTGTGAAGTGACAAGCAGCATGATGCCAAAGTCAACACTCTGATCATTTCTTTTTGTTTGTTTATTTTTTAAGAGATGAGTTCTCACTCTGTTGCCCAGGCTGGAATGCAGTGGCACAATCATGGCTCACAACAGTCTCAAATTCCTGGGCTCATGCAATCCTCCTGCCTCAGCCTCCCAAGTAGTTAGGACCATAGGTGAATGCCACCATCCCTGGCTAATTTTTTTTTTCCCTTAGAGATGGGGGTCTTGCTATGATGGGATCGCAAACTCCTGGCCTGAAGCAATCTTCCTGCCTTGGCCTTCCAAATCGTTGGGATTACAGTGAGCTACTGTACCTGGCTCTGACAGTCTTAACATGCAGCTCCTTTGTTTTAAGGAACTCACTACACACTCTGTACTTTCTGGTCCTGGATTAGGGTGGATAGAAACAATAGCAGGGGGCAACCCCCTTGGATCCCTTCCACTCTGGGAGATTTTCTGTCCTCTCAATAAATCCTTCTTTTAAAAAAAAAGAAAGCTGGCTCGGTTGCTCAGCCTGTAATCCCGCACCTTAGGAGGCTGAGGTGAGTGAACTGCCTGAGCCTGCGGGTTCGAGACCCATCTGGGCAACTTGGTGAGACCTCATCTCTACAATAAATTTAAAAAAAATTAGCCGGGTGTGGTAGCGCGCGCCTGTAGTTCCAGCTACTCGGAAGGCTGAGTCAGAAGGATCTCTGGAGCCCAGCAGGTCGGGGCTGCGGTGGCCGGGAGCGGCCACTGCACTCCAGTCTGGGCAACAGAGTGAGACTCCAACTCAAATAAATAAATAAATACTTAAAAAATTAAAAAAAAAAACAAGCGCCAGCTCCATGGCTCAGCCTGTAATCCTGCGCCTTGGGAGGCTGAAGTGAGTGGATTGCCTGAGCCCGTGAGCTCGAGACCTACCTGGGCAACTTGGTGAGATCTCATCTCTACAATAAATCAAAAAATTAGGCGGGTGTGGTAGCGCGCACCTGTAGTTCCAGCTACTTGGAAGGCTGAGGCGAAGGATTGCCGGGGCCCAGCAGGTCAAGGCTGCGGTGGCCGGGAGTGGCCACCGCACTCCGGTCTGGGTGACAGAGTGAGACTCCAACTCAAAAAAAAGAAAAAAAAAGAAAGAAAAGAAACAGCAGCAGGAATAGGGAGCAGACACTAATAAACAGATATATGTTAAATTGATATTATAATCTGGCATTATAGTAATACCAATCTTAATCATTGCTAGGGTTTAATGTGTGCCCACCACATATCAAGTACCACAACAGTCATTTATATATATCATTCCTGCTACATGCATGATTAGAAGTGTGTTACTTAATTTCCAAATATATGGGGGTTTTCTAGGTTATTTATTTATTTATTTATTTTTTTGAGTTGGAGTCTCATTCTGTCACCCAGACTGGAGTGCAGTGGCCGCTCCCGGCCACCGCAGCCTTGACCTGCTGGGCTCCAGCAATTCTTCCACCTCAGCCTTCCGAGTAGCTGGAATTACAGGCGTATGCTACCATGTCTGGCTAATTTTTTGATTTATTGTAGAGATGAGGTCTCGCCTGCCCAGGCGGATCTCGAACCCGCGGGCTCAGGCAATCCACTCACCTCAGCCTCCCAAAGTCGCGGGATTACAGGCTGAGCCACCGAGCCCGGCTCCTTCTAGGTTATTTTTAGTCATTTCTTTTGACATGTAAGTTAACTACACTGTGGTCAGAAATGTGCTCTATATTAGTGGTCCCCAAAGTTTTTGGCTTCAGAGACTGGCTTTATGGAAGACAATTTTTCCACAGATGGGGGGGCCAGGATGATTCAAGCACATAATATTGTATGCTTTATTTCTATTATTATTACATTGTAATATGTAATGAAATACATATACAACTAACCATAAAAAAAAAAGAGGTGCAGATGGAAGTGGTAAATAAAATAATGGGCAGGCCACACAAGGACTAAAATAAGTGTCCGATTCTGCCTGCCACCCGATACAGTTGTATAACTGAAGTACATCAACTCACTTGCTAGTTGCTGATACAGTTTTGATATGAGTTTGCAAGCAATTGATTTATTATGGTCTCTGTGTAGTCAAATCTCATTGCTAATGTTAATCTGTATTTGTAGCCGCTCCCCAGCATTACTGCGTCAGCTCCATCCCAGATCATCAGGCAGTAAGATCATAAGGAGTACACAATCTTGATCCCTCGCATGCAAAGTTCACAATGGGGTTCAGGCTCCTAAAAGAATCTAATGCCACCACTGATCTTTCAGGAGGTGGAGCTCAGGTAGTAATGCAAGCAATGGGGAGCAGCTGTAAATACAGATGAACCTTCACTCGGCTTGCCACTCACCTCCTGCTGTGCAGCCTGGTTCCTAATTGGTACCCATCCATGGCCTGGGGATTGAGGATTCCTGCTCTATATGACTTCATTCCCTTGAAATTTGTTGAGAGATATGTTATTGCTTCTAATCCTCAAACTCTTCAAAGAGATTATTTCTACTTCTTTTTACAATGAGGAAACTGAGAATCAGAGGGTTAATTAATGTGCCCAAGCAGCTCCCTGATATAGTGCTGAAGCCAAGGTCTGAAAGCAGCCAACTGATTCTACTGGTCCCTCTCCCCCATTTTATGTTGCTTGTTAGAAAAAAAAGCAAATTTTATGTTATGTACATTTTACTAAAATAGAATGAACTATATAAACAAAATTTAAAAGTACAGTTTAACTTTGTGTTTCTATAAAGAACTCCCTTACTACTTCTGATACAGATTGAGATTGAATTTTTTGAATGTATACATTTCCAGCCTCACATACATCTTTTTAACAAAATACCTGGCAGGTAATGTAAGCTTTATTCATGTGCCTCTCCTAAAGTCTGATTTCCACCTGCTATTTCCAATTGCAGGAACACACTCACTTTTTTTGTTCTACTTGTGAATTCCATCTTATGAAGCTATATGGATTATTATATTACAGGATTTATAAAACAACTCTCAGCTCTATTGATTTTTCTTATGTTAAATTCTAATCTAGATCTAAAGTTTTCCACAACAAAGTATCTTGTTAGGAAGTGAAATGTTGAAGGATTAGCATAAGTTTGTTTTAAGCTAAAGATATTGTGTGCCACCTACACTCAGTGATCAGAGAATTAGGACTCAGAGATCCTGACAGGGATTTGCCCAGGACCACACAGCTCATTGGGAAGAAGCAGATGCAGACATCTGAATACCTCCAGACAGACTCGGCAACCTCTGGTCTCCTAAAAAAGGGAAGGCTCCATGTTAACTAAATCCTTACTCTCCCAGCACAGTGGACAGGTTGCTGCAGGAGCTCACTAGTTCTGTGTTCTTTGACCATCTGATGTCTTTTTTTCCTCATTTTTAAAATTTATGTACGTATGCATTTTTTTAAAAGACAGGGTTTTACTTGGTCACCCAGGCTGGAGTGCAATAGCACGATCATAGCTCACTGTAGCCTCAAACTCCTAGGCTCAGGTGATCCTCCCACCTTAGAGTAGTTGGAATCATAGGCATGAGCCACTGTGCCAAACCAGCTAACATCTTTAAGACTCAGTTTCCTTGCATGGAAAGTGGGGTGCTAATACCTGCACCTTATAGGTTGTTGAAAAGATTATGCTTGCAAAGCTCTTTTCACAGTAGTTAGCAAAGTACTCCATAAACGTCAGTTTTCTGACTTCTACTACATAAAGACTCCCTAACCTTCGCCCTTGAACCTCCCAAGTCTCATCCTCCTTAGTCTGCCCATTCTACATAAACCTTTTAGACTCTTTCCACTCTCTGTAACTAAGTCAATTTCATATACTCAGGGGCCTTGATAAAGAGCAGGGAGCCTTGTTTCTCTTCACCTAGGCCCTGTCAAGACAGTAACTGTCAATGCTAATTACAGAGTGGATCATGAGTCAAGCACGTGGGTCCTGAATTTAAATTCCAGCTCTACTTCTTCTTTTTTTTTAGGTGGAGTTTCACTCTGTTGCCTAGGCTGGAGTAGAGTGGCATGCTCATGGCTCACCGCAGCCTCAACCTTCCTGGAGTCAGGTGATCCTTCTGCATCAGTCTCCCAAGTAGCTGGGACTACAGGTGCATACCACCATGCTAGGCTAACTTTTTTTTTTTTTTGTAGTGATGAGGTCTCATTGTGTTGCCTAGGTTGGTCTCAAACTCCTGGGCTCAAGAAGTCTTCCTACGTCAACCTTCCAATGTGCTAGGATTATAGGTGTAAGCCACTGCAACTGGCCAGCATAACTTCTTTGTCTCTTAATTTCTCAATTTGTAAAGTGTGAATAAAACTTATACTTAACTCAGAGGCTTATGTTGTGAGGATAAAATTAGATCATACATGTACTTGGCACATAGTAAGTGAAGGATTTCAAGGCTTGGAAGGCCCTTGGATATTTGGTTC
Organism: Carlito syrichta; assembly: GCF_000164805.1. Taxonomy (NCBI): domain Eukaryota; kingdom Metazoa; phylum Chordata; class Mammalia; order Primates; family Tarsiidae; genus Carlito; species Carlito syrichta. Next base: position 360,029 of record NW_007249409.1, on the reverse strand, counting down.
AAAACCTTTATTTGACAAATAAGAAAAGCCGAAAGGCTACGCAAACTACACCATAAGCCTATGATGCAGCACACAGCTATTAATAAATATTTGCTCTGTTTTTCACCACTTCCTGCCATACTGTTATAAATTTATCCAGTTGTGCTGGAAAAAAAAAAGTGTTCAGTCCTTAAGTAAGTATATTTCACGTTGCTTATAAAATCTAAAAGGGAAGATGCTACAATGTGGCAGAGAATCAATGGCAAACATGTGAAACAGACTGGCATTTGTGCCAACACTGGTACAATTATTAGTTCTCCTACATTAATCTTTTCCATCCCACATCAATGCCACAAACATCCTGGGAGGGAGTGTATACTTCTGGGACCAAATTCAATTTCAACAGCCCCTCAAACTCAGTTTCAGCCCAATTCCATCTGTTCAGAGTCAAACAGTGGCTTCTGCTGATGGGGCAGGCATGTGGAGCCCTGGAGTTTGACTAACCTGAGAGTAGAAGGCAGACGATGCTGTGCGTGGGCTGCGGACAAACTCCATAAAGAAGGCCCCGTCCTGAAGTCAGAGGAGGAGGAAGCAGCAGCAGCAGGTGCAAGGAAGCAAAGAAATGGAATGTGTACCAGTGGTTAACCATCAGGGGAAGGAGAGAGGCATGAAAAATAAAAAATATAAATGACAACAAGGAGGGAAGGAGAGAAACAAGGATACATGGAGGGGAATGGAGATAACGAGAGAGAGAGAGAGAGAGAGAGAGAGAGAGAGAGATCCACCCAGGAAGACAATATCCTAATGCAAAGCATTAGCAGAAACACCTTCCTGAGTAGAGTATCCCATCTGTGTGGGAGAAAGCACCCGGGTTAGAAGGTGTGTCCAAGCTCCCTTAGGTCTCATCAGAGCGTAGCTTGGATGCTCTCACCCTCCCACATAGCTCTGAAATTCCTTCAGACCTATGCCAAGGAAGGGGGAAAGGCCACAGAGCAGCTTGGATGGGCTGCAGGGTAAGGCAACATCCTGGCCTCCCGCCTGGCTGGGTGACCAGCAGTCCTCTTGGGGAGATACACAGAAAGTTTTTTTTTGCTTGTTATTAAACATGGCAGTCAGATGGGAGAAGAGGATTTGATGCAGAACAGCTTCTTGCTTAATTTTCAGAGCAAACAGGGGGTACAGAAGCAGCCAATCCTTCTACTCCAGTGTTTGTATAACAAAATCATCAAGAAGCTAAGACATATGTAATGTCAGATCTGTAAGCACTCATTGTAAGAGGCTTCCTAAAGCTGTCTTTCCCTCCCCACCTTCCTCTTGTGGGGATCAAGTGGCCATGTATTTAAAACAAAAATGGAACAGAGGACTTTTCCAAAGATCCCTGCCATTTTTCTTAAGAAATATACTCTGTTCCTTCAGAATCTTTTTTGTTTGTTTGTTTTAATGCTTAGCACAGAAATTCAGGATTGGTACTTGATAAATTTCAAGCTCCCTGCTTTCCTACAACTTTTTCTCAGTTCAAAAAGTAGAATAATTAAAATACTTGGGTGTTCATTTTATCAATACTACCACTACTTCCTATAAGTGACTGCAAACTCAGGTAACAAATCTTGGAGACTTGTGTCAATGGAGATGCAGATGCAGGTACCCTCATGCATCCTAGCAAGAGATGCTGCCTGGAGACACAGTTGGGCATGTCTGAGCATGTCAGGAGGGCTCTTCGCTTTGGCCATCTCATAGCATCTTTGCTGCTCCTTGACTACTCAGGAGTTAATACCCAGCATTACTGACGGCTCACACGTGTGGATTTCAGTGTTCACATGGAAGACCAGGAGAGTGTTCTAAACAGCAAACTGATATGTTTATAACTCCAGTTTTCAGTCCAGTTTTCTCTAGTTTTCAGTCTTGTCCTTGGCACTGTTTCTTTTTTTTTTTTTTGAGTTGGAGTCTCACTCTGTCGCCCAGACTGGAGTGCAGTGGCCGCTCCCGGCCACCGCAGCCTCGACCTGCTGGGCTCCGGCGATCCTTCCACCTCAGCCTTCCGAGTAGCCGGAATTACAGGCATGAGCTACCACGCCCGGCTGATTTTTTGATTTATTGTAGAGATGAGGGCTCGCCAAGTTGCCCAGGCAGGTCTCAAACCCACAGGCTCAGGCAACCCACTCACCTCAGCCTCCCAAAGCGCAGGATTACAGGCTAAGCCATCGAGCCTGGCTCTTGGCACTGTTTCTAATCCTCAAAGGTGGTGATGAAAAGAGGTAAAAGCTAGTGGACAGCACACACGGTACTTGGGTATCTCATTGTTCCATATCTGTACCTTCTCTGCCAGAACATAACGAAGCAGAGGTGCTGATGATGCTGAGATTATATACACATGAGGGAGGACAGGTAGAAAGACTCATGATCAACAGATCATTCATTACACACAGAATATCCTTGGGACTGAAAGCTACTCCCTAGAGCAGGGATCGGCAAACTACAGCTTGCAGGGCCAAACCTGGCCAGACACATGGATTTTTCTAGCCCGTGAGCTAAGAATGGCTTTACAGTTTCAAATGGTCATGGGAATACTGACTTACACAATACCCTTAGTTTGCTTCCTGGCCTGCAAAGTCTAAAATATGTATTTAGGTTTGTCAATCTCTGCTCAATAGAGTCTACAAGCTGCCTGCAGCCTCAGTTGATACTTTTTCTCACATTTTAATACCTTTACCTCAGTAGTCTAATTCTAATAATTTATGCTAAATAAATAATCAGAGATGTGGTCAAATAATATTACAGAGATGCTCATTGCAACATTATTTATGACTGATACACTATAGAATGATTTTTTAAATGTACAGAATTAACAAAAATCATGTTTCAAATCAGAAATTGCATTTTTAACATAAAAGTTATAAATGAAGGTATATTCATATGATCAAATATTATATAGCTATGTTTTTAAATCATGCTTTTGCAAAATATTTAAAGACATGGGAAATTTTCATGACGTGCAGGTATAATAAATAAATACAGACATGGATATGCAATTTGACCACAAGTTTGAAAAATAACATATATCTACTAAATCTTCTTCCTCTCCCAGTGGTAGAGACTCGATAAGAGAATGTATAGTCAACTTACCCTACCACAACAGAATGATCTTGGAATATGAATTTCCCAGGAGTTGACAGGGCCAAATCTACTGGTTTTAAAATATACAAAAAGCCCAACCTATGGAGTTTTCAGCCCCTCTAATGTACTTGCTATTCCTGATACATGCCTAAGGCCTCAGGTTTTTTATTTGTATTTTTCCCACCAGGATGTTCTCATTTGACTGTATTTCTAACAAAACTGACGGGAATTTCACTGTTAAAGAAGAGTGAGCTTTTGTGGAAGCTGCTCAGTAGCTTTTTACTTCCCTCTGGCGAAGCTAAATATGAGGTTGAAGAAAAACCAGAAGGCCAAATCCAAAGCTTAAACCAGATCTTGGGCATTGACCAATATAGTGTAGCCTGACTGTTTTACATCTGCATTTAACTAGAAGTTAGCTTCCTAACTACTGTGAGCAAGAAAGTTCCTGGGTAAAAATAGTATCAGTAATAGAAACTTAAAAGGGTTTGGGGTAGAATTCATCCAAAGCATCTGCACATTCAATCCTGGAGCAGAAGGGCCATCCATTTTACTCTCCATACTGAGTTTCTGAGAGCACACGGCAGCTCCCTGCTGGAGTGGCTTCCTTTACCTTTCGTGGGCTGTCCATGTAGGTGGGAGTCATGGCAACGCTGCTGCTCTCGGCTGGCTGGGCAGAGCTCTTCCCACCATGCACAGCTGCCTGCTGTTCTCCTAGGCACCTGAAAGGAGGAAAAACATGACTGTCGTTTGCTCAGAGATCCTTGATGAAGGATCCAGATTAGCCAAGATGAAGACAGCCCTGTTGCTGGCATCTTCGAAATATATGCTTTCTTTAAAAAAAAAAAAAAAAAATCAAGCCGGGCTCGGTGGCTCAGCCTGTAACCCCGCGCCTTTGGGAGGCTGAGGTGAGTGGATTCTCTGAGCCCGTGGGTTCGAGACCCGCCTGGGCAGTGAGACCTCATTTCTACAATAAATAAAAAAAAAAAAATCAGCCGGGATGGTAGCACATGCCTGTAATTCTGGCTACATGGAAGGCTGAGGTGGAAGGATCGCCGGAGCCCAGCAGGTCGAGGCTGCGGTGGCCGGGAGTGGCCACTGCACTCGTCTGGGTGATAGACTGAGACTCCAACTTAAAAAAAAAAAAAAAAAAAAATCAGGCCCTGCATGATACCTTTAATTTTATTCATTTGCTGGACAATCACCAGTCCTCCACAAGAAATCAGAAAACAGCCAAATTTAAAAAGCATTCTAGCAGGGTTTGCTGGCTCAGCCGATAATCCCGTGCTTTGGGAGGCTGAGGTGAAGCGATTGCCTGAGCCCGCAGGTTCGAGACCTGCCCAGGCAACTTGGCGAGCCCTCATCTCTACAATAAATCAAAAAAATTAGCCAGGCGTGGTAGTGCTCGCCTGTAGTTCCAGCTACTTGGGAGGCTGAGGCAGAAGGATGGCCGGAGCCCAGCAGGTGGAGGCTGCGGTGGCTGGGAGTGGCCACTGCACTCCAGTCTGGGCGACAGAGTGAGACTCCAGCTCAAAAAAAAAAAAAGCATTCTGCAGCACTTGGTACTCATATATTACTTTAGAAAAGCAACTGACATGGTTTAAGTGACTGCCTATGAACACCATTTTTTTTTTAACTTTTTTTTTAGTTCGCTGGGAAGATTTTTTTTGTCTATTTGTATTAATTATGCCAACAAAAGCACATTCTGAAAATGAGGGCTGCATTAACATGCAAAATAAACTAAATAGGGGGAAATGTGTCAACTCTCTCTATATTTTTAAGGGATTTATATGTTAATTTTTAAAATATTCATACTTACATCCCTCCACCAAAAAACAAACTGACAGATATTCTCTCATTACACAGGACAAATATGGTCTTCTTATATCTCATCCCATCTCAATTCTGATGTACATAAATGCATACTTTTATGTTTATATTCCTAATTTTTTGTGTGTATTAAAATTAATTATGGGCCAGGCACTGTGGCTCATGCCTGTAATCCCAGCACTTTGGGAGGTGGAGGTAAGAGGGGTTTGAGACCAGCCTGGGTAGCTTGGCAAGACCTCATCTCTACAACAAATAAAAAAAATTAGCCTGGTGTGGTGGTATATGCCTGTAGTTCCAGCTACCTCGAAGGGTGAAGCAGAAGGATCTCCTGAACCCAGCAGGTAGAGTCTGAGGTAGCCTTGAGTATGCCACAGCACTCCAGTCTGGGGACAGACTGAGGCTGTCTCAAAAGAAAAAAAAATTAACTATGATCTATTTTATTTTTAAATTTTTTTTTATTAAACTTTTTTTATTTTTTTGTGAGTTGGAGTCTCAATGTCGCCCAGACTGGAATGCAGTGGCCGCTCCCGGCCACCGCAGCCTCGACCTGCTGGGCTCCGGCGATCATTCCGCCTCAGCCTTCCAAGTAGCCGGAATTATAGGCATGCGCTACCACGCCCAGCTGATTTTTTTTTTTGATTTATTGTAGAGATGAGGTCTCGCTGCCCAGGCGGGTCTCGAACCCGCGGGCTCAGGCAATCCACTCACCTCAGCCTCCCAAAGGTGCGGGATTACAGGCTGAGCCACCAAGGCTGGCAACTATGATCTATTTTAGCTTAAATTACATAGTTTTATTTTGAGTCTCACTCTGTTACCCAGACTAGAGTGCAATGACACGCTCCCGACCACTGTAGCCTCGACCTGCTGGGTTTCCAGCGATCCTACTGCCTCAGCCTTCCAAGTAGCCGGAGCTACAGGCACGTACTACCACACCCGGCTAATTTTTTATTTATTTGTAGAGATGAGGTCTCACCAAGTTGGGTGGGTCTCAAACCCACAGGCTCAGACAGTTCACTCGCCTTGGGCTCCCAAAGTGCTGGGATTACAGGCTGAGCCACTGAGCCCGGCCAAATTACACTGTTTTAATATATCATTGCATTCTTATTTGGTAAGTTTCAGAGGTCTCACATTATAGCCCTAAATGCATTATTATTATTTTAATATCGCCTTTCTATGGCAGACAATGCGGGACATAGCCCAGATCGCTCTGCCATAGCCTTGTTGCCTTAGTGGCTGGAAGTGTTGTCCAGGAGGCTCAGTTGTCCCTACTACAGCACAACCTCATTTGAGCACATGCTTCTCCTCTGGGCGGCCATAGCAAATAAATGCTCAATGGGTTGTGTGCACGTGTGTGTAAAGGCCTAGCATCTTTGGACCAATCCAGACAATCTATGAAGGCCATTCTAACCCCAAAGCTCCTGTGGGGTCATCTGAGGCTGTCACTGAGCCTGGGCTGCAGCCCAGTTTCTCCCTGTGCCCACTCTGGTTTCTTCCTCCCACCTCCTGCAGGTGTTGAGCCTAAGGACTCTCCTTACTAAACATCCTACATGCTACATCCCATCTCAGTCTGCTTCCCTGAGATCCAGCTTACAGCTCTTCTCTCATCTTAAATTTTGACATTTTTGTTACTGACTATGGAGCAATCACATACTAAGGATTTAAAATCTGTTTCCATAGTAATCTGTTGTACTCTCCCTTTTTAACATTTTTTATTATGGAAAAAATTCAGACAGGATAATATAATGAATCTCTACATACCCAGTCACCAAAATTATATACTTAGAGCCATTCTTAATATTCATCCATATCCTCAACCTACTCATGCCAATTATTTTGAAGCAAAACTCACATAATATCATTTCATCCATAAACACTTCAGTATTTCTAAAAAATTACTTTAATTTTTTAAAATGTTCTAAAATAAAACATTTCCCCAATTGTCTCAAAAAAATATTTTTTTCAGTGTGTTTGCTCAAAGCAAGACTCAATTAGACTCCCTCCATTGCAATAAGTTATGTCTCTCAAGTCTCTTTTAAGGTACAAGCTCCTCTTCATCTCTTCTTAGCCTTGCAATTTATTTGTGAAAGAAAGCAACTCATTTGTACTGTAAATTTATATGTCTGGATGTGCTGATTATACCCCTCTATGGTTTAATATGTTCCTCTGAACCTGGCACTTCCTGAGAACTACAAGTTTTTGTTTTTTGAGTTGGAGTCTCACTCTGTCGCCCAGACTAGAGTGCAGTGGCCGCTCCAGGCCACCGCAGCCTCGACCTGCTGTGCTCCGGCGATCCTTC
>NW_007249409.1:349414-352355 GCF_000164805.1 Carlito syrichta | reverse complement strand
CTCTCTCTCACACACACACACACACACACACACACACAGTGGTGTGTTTTCCTCTAAGCCTCATCCACAAACACACACTGAGACATTCTCTTGCACTTTCTGAAGGTTATAGTGCCAGACAGTAATAGGCAGCAATGGCAGGAAGCCTTAGTTACCCCCAAAACCCCTCTCAGATGTGTCATCTGATGCACATGACAATCCCATATGTACTAAGTTGCCTTCTCTGTGCTGACCCATGGACTAGAAAGACCAGGGATTAAGAGATGAGAAAGACCCTGTCCTTGCCCTTAGAGGCTTCTTATCTAATGGCTCAGAAAGAGGGTACTGCCACAAAATGACTAGTTACAATGCATACATGTGTAAGAGAAAACACATGTAGTCTGACAATTTAAGCTTACTAACTCATCCTAGAAAAAGTGCTAAATACCTCATTGCTGCGAGACCTCATCTCTACAATAAATCAAAAAATCAGCCGGGCGTGGTAGCGCATGCCTGTAATTCCGGCTACTCGGAAGGCTGAGGCGAAGGATCGCCGGAGCCCAGCAGGTCGAGGCTGTGGTGGCCGGGAGCGGCTATTGCACTCCAGTCTGGGCGACAGAGTGAGACTCCAACTCAAAAACAAAACAAAAAAAAAAAAACAACACCTCATTGCTGAATATCACTATGGTCACCTTCAAAGTACTCCCCTTGGGAAGCTACCGCCTAGTCAACCCATCAAAGCAATTTTGGAACTCTTTCTGGAATAGCCACCAGAGATTATACATGTATGCATTGTATTACCCTTGATGTCCTAAATGTCATTAACATGTCTTCCTTTCAATATTTCCTTTATCTTTGGGTAAAGAAAAAAGTCACTGGGAGCCAAATCAGGTGAGTAAGGAGGGTATTCCAATACAGTTATTTTTTTCACTGCCTAAAAACTCCCTCACAGACAGTGCTGTGTGAGCTGGTGCACTGTCATGATGCAAGAGCTCCTTTGGGACCATTTTGCACACACTTTCTCATGCCAAGATTTTCAGTTAATATTTTTCTAGCTGTTTCTCTGTTGATGTGTATTTGGTTTGCTATGCTTCTCACAGTCAGCTGACGATTTTTGATGCACAATTCAACGAACTTTTACAACGCTTTTGTCAGTTCCACTCATTACTGGCTGTCCTGACCTCTCTTCATCGGTGACACTTTCTGTCCCCTCGGAAAAAGTTTAATCCATTTGTACACTGCCATTTTCTTCATAGCATTATCCTCATAAACTTGGACTAACATGTCCCTGGTTTCATTTCCACTCTTGCCAAGTTTAACAAGAAATTACTGGCTTAATAGTCCTTGTACATGAGGGCGCACTGCATTCGGCTGTAAGGCGGTGGCCAGCTAGGCCTCCACAGAAGCAGTCACATATATGTGCTGGGTGGGGAGGAGGAAGACACTGCCTCACAGAGGCAGGAATTGTCAAAGGATTCAGATGCCCTTCACATGACTCCACAGATGGATGGTGTGCCATGTCACACTACTTTTTTTTTTTGAGTTGGAGTCTCACTCTGTCACCCAGACTGGAGTGCAGTGGCCACTCCCAGCCACCGCAGCCTCAACCTGCTGGGCTCCGGCAATCCTTCCGCCTCAACCTTCCAAGTAGCTGGAACTACAGGCGCGCGCTACCACGCCCAGCTCCTTTTGATTTATTGTAGAGATGAGGGCTCGCCAAGTTGCCCAGGCAAGTCTCGAACCCGCGGGCTCAGGCAATCCACTCACCTCAGCCTCCCAAAGGCGGGAGATTATAGGGCTGAGCCACCGAGCCCGGCTGGTACACTTTCAACATGGAGCCCTAAGCAACAAGCACACACCACAGTCACTTTGGATAGGACATGATCATCTGTCTGCTATAGTGTCTTTTCCCCGCCCTGCCCCAACTTGGCCGACAATGGGTCATCTTCCCCTAATAGGAACAGAGAGGCCACTAGCCAGCACCTGCTGCCAGACTAGTCCCATTGCTATTAATCAGCACAAAGCTGAGACTCCAGGGGCCTCTGTCTTCCTTCCACAAGAGCCTGACTAAATGTATGTGCCTACAGATAAAGATATAAAGGGAACTGGAAGAAATAAGCACAGATTTGGTAAGATGGCAAGATTATAGGTAAAATTAAGAAAACATATTGCTGTAATATTGTTTTTCATAATAAATAAAAGTGCATTTGCTGTGTGTAGTAAAAATAAATAAAAAATACTGTGTGAGCAAATGTTATATAAAGGTCTAGCTCCCAAGTCTTGAGAAAAAGTAGCATGTCTCCCAGGAGCAGTCATCTGGGGCAAGGATAAAGTCTCAGGTCTCTATGTCCTGCCTTCTGCTGTGAGAAAGTCTCAGGTCTCTATGTCCTGCCTACTGCTGTGGGATGAGCTGAGTCTTTCCCTTCACACAGGGGGCATCATGACCCCCAAATATCCTTCTTCTTCAGTGTGAGCAGAAAGAGGCCCTTTGGTGCAAACTAAACAATGACTCACTGACAAATTAAAATAATATTCTTTCACCCCCAGTTTCACGCCATCTCTCAGCAACATATGTTCCTTGTTCTCTTTTCCAATGGGGAAAGGTCTGTGATTAGTTATTGAGAGAACCTGACACACAGAGTTCTGAGGTCTTTCCTTGGTCTGATAAAGATATTTTTTTAAAGATACCTGGTCGGGCACAGTGACTCACACCTATAATCCCAGCACTTTGGAAGGCTGAAGTGAGAGGATTGCCTGAGCCCATGGGTTCCAGATCAGCCCGGGCAACTTGGCGAGACCTCGTCTCTACAGTAAAATTTAAAATGTAGCTGGGCTCGGTGGCTCAGCCTGTAATCCCGCACTTTGGGAGGTTGAGGTGAGTGGATTGCCTGAGCCTGCGGGTTCGAGATCCGCCTGGGCAACTTGGTGAGCCCTCATCTCTACAATAAATCAAAAAATTAGC
>NW_007249409.1:345866-349202 GCF_000164805.1 Carlito syrichta | reverse complement strand
CAGCTACTTGGAAGGCTGAGGTGGAAGGATTGCCAGAGCCCAGCAGGTCAAGGCTGCAGTGGCTGGGAACAGCTACTGCACTCCAGTCTGGGCAACAGAGTGAGCCTCTAACTCAAAAAAAAATTAGCCAGACATGGTAGTGCATGCCTGTAGTTCCGGCTACTTGGAAGGCTGAGGCGGAAGGATTGCTGGAGCCCAGCAGGTCAACGCTGGGGTGGCCAAGAGTGTGCCACTGCACTCCAGCCTGGGCAACAGAGTGAGACTCCAATTCAAAAATAAAAAATAAAAAAAAATAAAGAAACTTAATGTCCTCAGTAACAAGCCCAACCTACTCCTACTCATTTGCTTCCCACCCCAGTCACCCTGCTGTTGTGTTCTTAATCCCTCCCTTTCCATTTCAATATCACCCTCCATCCCACCTCAGTTGCCTCTTGACTGGACTAGCAGGAGCCTCCCAGGAGCCACCCACCAAGCCTTCCCACACATAGGACTCATCTCTGAAAACAAATCACTTCTGCCAAAGACACCGATGGGTTATTTCACAATATTAAGGAACTGTCATTTAAAAGCAATTTTTTTTTTTGAGTTGGAGTTTCACTCTGTCGTCCAGGCTGGAATGCAGTGCCATACTCATGGCCATCCCAACGTCAACCTGTTGGGCTCCGGCAATCCTTCCTCCTCAGCCTTCCAAGTAGCTGGAACTACAGGTGTGTGCTATTAATTGTAGAGACGAGGTGTTGCCAAGTTGCCCAGGCTGGTCTCAAATCTGCAGGCTCAGGCAATCCACTGGTCTTGGCCTCCCAAAGTGCTGGGGATTACAGACTGAGCCGCTGAGCCCGGCTGGAATTGTCATTTTTAAGGTAAATTATAATATTATGGTTTTAGTTTTTTAAAAAGAGTACTTATCTTTCAGAGATATAGTCTGAAATATTACAAATGAAGGGAAATGACATCTGGAATTAAAAAATAATAATAAGGCCAGGCACGGTGGCTCATGCCTATAATCCTAGCATTTTGGGAGACCAAGATGAGAGGACTGCCTGAGTCCACAGGTTCAAGACCAGCCTGGGCAACTTGGTAAGACCTCATATCTACAATAAATCAAGAAAAATCAGCCAGGCATGATGGCGCATGTCTGTAGTTCCAGCTACTTGGAAGGTTGAGGCAGAAGGATCGCTTGAGCCCAGCAAGTCAAGACTGAGGTGGCCGTAAGTGTGCCACTGCCACTGTACTCCAGCCTGGGCGACATAGTGCGACTCCAACTCAAAAAAATGAAAAAAATAATAAAATAAAAAGAAAGATGAACATAAGCAGGATCGAAATGAAACAAAGGCAGCCATGAGCCAATAATCACTGAAGTCAGATGATGGGTAAGTAGGAATTTGTTATACTAGTCTGTCTACATTTTCTTACCTAGTTGAAATTTTCCAATAAAATAAAAAACCTTTCAAAGGAGTCCTATTGCCATGACAATGTGTAAGATCAGCCTGGTATCCAACTTCCCACACTGCCTTTTCAACTGCATCATTCGCTATACCTCATGTTCACTGACTCAGCGTTACATCTTGAAAGCCCAATGTGTTCAGGTTCCTGCAGGTATGAAACACCAGATAGATAAGGTCTAGTCTCCCTGAACATACTCATCCCACATCTGTATAGGGAGACCCTCAGCATCCCATCCTCCAACATTTAATAAAAATCCAGGCTGGGCGCAGTGGCTCAAGCCTGTAATGCCAGGACTTTGGGAGGCCAAGGCAAGAGGACTGCCTGAACTCAGGGGTTCAAGACCAGCCTGGGTAAATTGGTGAGACCTTGTCTCTACAATAAATCAAAAAAATAAGCAGGGCATGGTGGCATGAGCCTGTAGTTCCAGCTACTCGAAAGGCTGAGGTGGAAGGATCACCTGACTCCAGCAGGTCAAGGCTGCGGTGGCCGTGAGCATGCCACTGCACTCCAGCCTGGGCAACAGAGTAGGACTCCAACTCAAATAAATAAATATCCATTGTGCACCTACTATGGGCAACAGAGTAGGACTCCAACTCAAATAAATAAATATCCATTGTGCACCTACTATGGGCAACAGAGAGGGACTCTGACTCAAATAAATAAATATCCATTGTGCACCTACTATGAACCATGCATGACACACAGCCCCTGCTCTCAGAACAGGCAGTTAAGTCAGGGGGAGGTAAACCAATGACTGTGGCTCTCAGTAGAATACTGGTAAGGGCTTTGACGGTTGTAGGCCCAGGATGCTGGCAAGCACAGATGAGAATCTGATCCAGCTGGGAGGCTGAGAGGGGAAGGGAAAGCTGTCCAAGGCAATGTCTTCTCTTTTCCCCACCCAAGTCCCACCTACACCCTGTGTAAGCGCCTCGCTTCCTACTTGGCCAAGTTAAATCCCACCTCCTGTGATGCTCTCCCTGCCCTCCCAAGCAAGTGTGGTCCCATCAGTGTCCTGTCAATTATAGCACTTGCTGTTTATAAAGGGGCCGCACACCCCAAAGCAAGAAGGCAGCCAAGTGGCATGACTGAAGGTACAAAAGAAGTCTAAGACCAGAGGATGAACCAGAAGCATGTACCCCTTCTGGAAGCACCAGCTCTCACAGTGGCCGGGTGAAAATTTGGACCCAGTGTCAATGAGGTATCCACTATTTTAGGAAAAGCTGGATTTTAACATTACCTAAAATATAATTTTGCATTGCAGTAGTCCTCGCTATTCAAGGGGAATATGTTCTAAGACCCCCCACAGTGGATGCCTGAAACCTAGGACAGTACCAAGCCCTAAATATACTATGTTTTCTCCTATATATACATACCCATGATAAAGTTTAATTAATAAATTAGGTATAGTAGGAGATTAATAACAATAACTGATAATAAAATTGAATAATTATAACCATATCCAGTAATAAAAGTTATGTGAATGTGGTCTCTCTCTCTCAAAATATCTTATTGCACTATACTCACCTATTTTAAGACCATAGTTGACCTCAGGTAACTGAAACCACAGATTAAGAAGGGGACTACTGTATCTATTCTTTTTTTTTTTTTTTTTGAGTTGGCGTCTCACTCCATCGCCCAGGCTAGATTGCAGTAGCACACTCACAACCACCCCAGGCACCCCAGCGTCAACCTGCTGGGTTCCAGCGATCCTTCCACCTCAGCCTTCCAAGTAGCCAGAACTACAGGCATGCGCTATTGTACCCGGCAAATTTTTTATTTATTGTAGAAATGAGGTCTCGCCAAGTTGCCTGGGCTGGTCTCGAACCCACAGGCTCAGGCAATCTACTCGCCTCAGCCTCCCAAAGTGCTAGGATTACAGGCTGAGCCACC
>NW_007249409.1:296406-345718 GCF_000164805.1 Carlito syrichta | reverse complement strand
CAAGGCTGCGGTGGCCGGGAGCGGCCACTGCACTCCAGTATGGGCGACAGAGTGAGACTCCAACTCAAAAAAAAATTAAAATTAAAATTAAAAAATTGAAAAAATAAAAAATAAAAAATCTGGCTGGGCTCGGTGGCTCAGCCTGTAATCCTGCGCCTTTGGGAGGCTGAGGTGAGTGGATTGCCTGAGCCTGCGGGTTCGAGACCCACCTGGGCAACTTGGTGAGACCTCATCTCTACAATAAATCAAAAATCAGCCGGGCGTGGTAGCGCACGCCTGTAGTTCCAGTTACTTGGAAGGCTGAGGCGGAAGGATCGCCGGAACCCAGCACGTCGAGGCTGCGGTGGCTGGGAGCGGCCACTGCACTAGTCTGGGCGACAGAGACTCCAACTCAAAAAAAAAAAAATCTGGTCAACTATTTTAAAACACTTTGTGGGTCAAACCAGATGTGTCTATAGTTCAAATTAAGCCCCAGACTATAAGTTTATCACTTTGAGCCTATTTCATGTTATCAGATATTAGCCTAGCTTTCTTTTCAGGTAAATGTCTTCTTAATTACAAGCTCCTTACAGAAGGAAATCATATTTCACCCTGCTCACAGGAGCAGGGCACTGAAACCCTCAGGGCCTGCAGGGTAGGGGTGAGTCACTCTCCAACCAGACACTTACTTCTGACTGGCCTCCATCTCCAGCAGGGCAGATAGAGCTGAGGTTCCCTTCTTCCCCACCGGGGGGCCAGTGGACTCGAGAGGGTGTGTGGAAATGGGCCCAGTCATCTGCAAGCCTTTCATGGCAGTCCCCTTCTAAAGAGAAGAGGAGACAAGGTCATCACTCTGAGTAGATTCCTTTAGCAGAAGCCACTCATGCCCCAGCGTCTGCTGCTGCATCCTGGGAACCCTATTAACAGAGTCGAAGAACACAGGTTTTCAATGTTCAATAAAAGACAGAAATCTGCTTTTTCACTCAAATTGAAGGTTCTAAATGTTCACGGACTAAAAACAACCATGTTTTTTTTTTGCATCATCTCATTTTATCCTATGTGCATCATCTCACTGTATCCTCAACACAGCTCTATGAAGTAAATGACATTAGCCCCATCTTACAGAAGAAGAAACTGAGGTTCGGAGAGACTAAGTAACTTACCCCAAATCCCACTAGAGCTGAAATTCAAACTCCAATAACCTCACTTCAAAACCAAAGTTCTTTCCACTGTCCAAGTTCTCCTGAAAATGTTTCTAACCATAAGTGATGCTGTGTACAAAAGGCAGCTGTTGTGAGAGGAAGAATACTGAACTTGAGGTTAAAAACAAAAAATAAAAACATAGCTGATTATGAAACACGGCCTGGTGATTAAAAAGAACAAACTACGGATACACACAACAACTTGGATGAATCCCAAGCATTCTGCTAAGTGAAAGAGGGCAGCCTCAAAAGGTTACACAGTGTATGGTTCCATTTTCTGTGATGTTTGGAAAAGACAGAAGTACAGTGATAATGAAAAGGCCAGTGGTTACTAGGTGTTAGAGAATGGTAGAGAATATGACTACAAAGGGTAGCATGAGGGAGCTTTTTTGAAGTGATGGAATGATTCTGTATCCTGATTGTGGTGGTGGTGGTTACATGAATCTATACATTTCTTAAAATTCATAGACCTGTGTATACACACACACACACACACACACACACACACACACACACACACACACACACACATGCACACACACACACCCCACAGGTCAATTATACCACATGCTAGTTTAAAAAAATAAATAAATGTAATCCCGCACCTTGGGAGGCTGAGGTGAGTGGATTGCCTGAGTCCGTGGGTTCAAGACCCACCTAGACAACTTGGTGAGACCTCATCTCTACAATAAATAAAAAAATCAGCCGGGCGTGATAGCATATCCATGCCTGTAATTCCGGTTACTTGGAAAGCTGAGGCGGAAGGATCGTTGGAGCCCAGCAGGTTGAGGCTACAGTGGCCAGGAGCGGCCACTGTACTCCAGTCTGGGCGACAGAGTAAGACTCCAACTCAAAAAATAAATAAACAAACAAACAAACAAATAAATAAATAAAAAGAGAAACCATGCTGATTCCCAGATCTGCTCCCTATTAGCCTGGTGGCCTCAGACATCTCCCATAGTCCCCATAAGCCTCAGCCTCCCCGTTGGGTAGTATGTGATTGAAATGAGGCACAAGGGTGCTGGAACCTCTAAAAGTGACATGAGTAAGGAAGTACTGCTGCTGTTAGCCTCCTGAGAGTTTCTACTCAGTGATTCGGCACCAAATTACATAAACAGCTGTACTTGACAAGTGGATGGCATTTGGGGAGCACATCAAAATACTATGTCCTAGCAATGAAAAAGAATGAACTGGCAGGGCATGGTGGTTCAAGCCTGTAATCCTAGAACTTTGGGAGGCTGAGGTGAGGGGATTGTCTGAGCCCATGGTTCAAGACCAGCCTGGGAAACTGGGTGAGAACTCATTTCTACAAAAAGTCAAAAAATTAGCCAGGCATAGTAGCGTGTGCCTATCATTCCAGCTACTTGGAAGGCTGAGGCGGAAGGATGGCCTGAGCCTAGCAGGTCAATGCTGGGATGGCTGTGAGCGTGCCACTGCACTCCAGCCTGGGTGACAGAGTGAGACTCCACCTCAAAAAATAAAAAATAAATAAACGAACAAATAAATAAATAAGAATGAACTACATACAACAACTTGTATGAATCCCAAAGTATTATGCTAAGTGAGACAGGGCAGCCTCAAAAGGTTACACAGGTAGAGAGGGATGGCTTTAAGCCATGGAAAACCACCCAGTCATTGTCTGCACCCTATCCCTCCCCCTTCATCTAAAAAGAACACATTATTTTGGACATTTTTTAAAAATTTTTTTAGTAGGAATCTCACTCTTTCACTGGCTGGAGTGGCATGCTTAAAGCCACTGTAGCCTTGACCTGCTGGGCTCAGGTGATCCTTCTGCCTCAGTCTTCCAGGTAGCTGGAATCACAGGTACGTACCACCACACCCAGCTAATTTTTTGATTTACTGTAGAGATGAGATCTCACCAAGTTACCCAGGTTGGTCTCAAACTCCGGGGCTCAAGCAACCCTCTTGCCTTCACCTCCCAAAGTGCTGGGATTACATGTGAGCCACCACACCTGGCTACTATTTTGAACTTAAGATAAATGTTGGGCAGTTGAAGAGGAAATAAACTGGCCAATGAGAGGTCCCTGAGAGGAGATCCTGCATCCTAGATGAGGTAGAGTCTCCAAGAAATACAAGGGGCCCTCACCCGCATCATGCGATCAGAGCGATGCCGCCTGCGAATTCGGTTCAAACCTTCCACAAAGCGGATAAAGCCATCCAGGAGTTGCCACTCATCCTCGTCTGCACGGGGCCTGTCCCCATAGATGTCGCAGTGGGTCTCCCCCTCTGTGATGCGCTTGGTGGCAGTAACGCAGGCTGGCAGCAGCAGAAAGCGGGTTCTCCAGAACTTCAGAGACTCAATTAAGCTATAGAGGGTCAAGGAAAACATAGAGTAGTGGTGAGGAAAAAGAGATAATGAAAGCATTCCCAGTGAACTCTCTCTGGAGTTGGCCTGTGAGAGTCCATGGGTCCACCTGCCTATGAGTACAGGTTTATCTGATGCTACAGCTCATGGCTTTGTGAAATCACAAGTTCTGAAGAAAGACCATAAAGGTTGATTTTGCTTTAATTCTGGCAATGTCAGAATGTTTCTGTGCACTCAAGTCCAATGAAGTCGTGACTTTGCACCATCACAATCATAAATCATGTATAAAAATTAAAAATTAAGAATGAGACACAACAAAGCTACCAGCCAACTAGTGAAGAAAATGTTAAGAACACAATCTGCACTGACACTTACATCAAAGGGCACATCATCACTCAGTTCTGTTTTTCTCAATTGTGGTAGACTATACATAACAAAAAAGCTACCACTTTAACCAATTTAAAATGTACAACTCAGTGGCATTAAGTACTTCCAAATTGTGCAGTCATCACTGCTATTCATCTTGTCACTGAGTTTTTAACCCAGTGATATACTTCAATTCAGTTATTTAAAAAAACACATCAGCCGGGTTCAGTGGTTCAGCCTACAATCCCAGTACTTTGGGAGGCCAAGGTGAGTGGATTGCCTGAGCTTATGGGTTTGAGACTAGCCTGGGCAACTTAGTGAGACCTTACCTCTACAATAAATTTAAAAAACATTAGCTGGGCAAGATAGCACATGCCTGTAGTTCTGAATACTTGGAAGTCTAAGGTGAAAGAATCACCAGAGCCCAACAGGTCGATGCTGGGGTGGCTGTGAGTGTGCCACTGCACTCCAGCCTGGGAGACGAGTGAGACTTCAACTCAAAAAAAACACAAAAAAACCCACATCATTTTGCCATCAGAAAAAAAGGACAGAAAATGTTAAAATACACATACACCCAAGGATGGAAAGCCAAAGCCTGCTATCTGACCTGAAGTCCTCAGAGCCAGCAGAACAGATATACTGATCTAAATAATTCCACTTGTATTCTTCCAGTCGTTCGTGGGAGAATTCCACCCAACAGGAGACGAACTCTGAGTCTGAGTGGGAAGGGCAAAGGCTGTAGGTGTAATGGATCTGGGCAGATTCATAAGGGTACCTGGAAAATAAAGGGCAAAAGTTCAAAAAATAACTCCCCCCACTCAATCCTCTACTATAGTAACCAACTCATCCCACTAGAAATTTCTAATAGAAACCTCCAGATCTTTTTAAACTTTTTCATTCTTTTCTCCTTACATACTTTATTTTTTTTTAATAAATTAAATTTTTTTTTTGAGTTGGAGTCTCACTCTGTCACCCAGGCTAATTGCAGTGGCATGCTTACAGCTACCGCAGCCTCAACCTGCTAGGCTCAGATGATTCTTCTGCCTCAACTTTCTAAGTAGCTGGAACCATAGGCATGTGCCACCATGCCTAGCTAATTTTTGATTTATTGTAGAGATGAGGTCTCACCATGTTGCTCAGGCTGGTCTCAAATCCCTGAACTCAGGCAATCCTCTCACCTCCACCTCCCAAAATGGTGGGATTATAAGTGTGAGCCACCGCTCCCAGCTACATGCTTTATTTTTATTTTTTTTTGAGTTGAAGTCTCACTCTGTTGCCCAGACTGGAGTGCAGTGGCCACTCCCGGCCACCGCAGCCTCGACCTGCTGGGCTCCGGCGATCCTTCCGCCTCAGCCTTCCAAGTAGCCGGAATTACAGGCATGCGCTACCATGCCTGGCTGATTTTTTGATTTATTGTAGAGATGAGGTCTTGCTGCCCAGGTGGGTCTCGAACCCGCAGGCTCAGGCAATCCACTCACCTCAGCCTCCCAAAGGCGCGGGATTACAGGCTGAGCCACCGAGCCTGGCTCATGCTTTATTTTTAATTGGTTTATTATGAATCATGCTAAACATTATAAGATGAAAATTAAATCCTTTTTGGATGTAAATAAGCTATAAACCTAAAATAACCCTAGAAAACAAAACAAAAAGTCCAAAAGAAAAATCAAACACTCAACTTCCTCAGTTTGAATTATGTACGGTACACATAATATAGTATGTGGATATGAATCAGGACAATAACTAAAGGCCTTAAATATCCGAGGACTCACTTGGGAAGATATCGTGTCACTGTGATCATCTTATCCTTCAGTGTCACTTTGTGGAAAGTTCTGCCCATACTCAGCCAATACTGGTCCTCTTCCTCGGGGCGGTTTCGGGACACAAGGCCTAATAGAAAAAGATAAGAATTTCTTCCATCTGGTTGAGACTCATTCTTATAACAGGGAATTGCTTCTCATCCACGTAGATTCAGAAAAGGAGAAACAGAAAAGGCAACACTTTCTTCTGAGGGACAGTTTCAAGAAAAAAAGTTATTCTTTACTTAAAAAAAAAAAACTGTCCAGAGGTTGGCAAATTTTTGTTATTAACCCAAAAAGCAGCAGATTGGAGCCTGAGGGAGCTGATGAGCATAGCATCTAAATGGCACACTCAAAGCTGAACAACCTGATGCTTCATCCTCTGAGGAGGAATACTCTGGAGTAAATATTAATGAGCTAAAAGATGATTGAGGAACTAAAATGGAACGCCACTTTATCCAAACCCAAACTACCTGCCCTGGCACTTGAGGTCCTCATGCCAGGGTGGCAGCCACCTTAGCTCTCTGGCCCTAGCTTCCATTACTCTCACACAACTATGCCAAGTTTCAGTCTTAAAGGACCACTTATTTATATGCTGAAATTTCCCTCCTCTAAACATTTGCTCATGTTGCTTCCTCTGCCATCTCTTCCTGGACATCAACAAAATCCTCTGGATAATTTAAAGTCAACACTGAATGCAACCTCCTCCCAAAAGATGTCAGACCCCATCAGCAGTCTGAATTCTACCTTGTTTGTAGCCTCTTCTGTGTGTGTCTCTCACACCCTTATAAGCTAAAAGTTTTAGGAGGCCAGAGTCCAAATGTTTTTTATCCTTATATTTTCAGTAGCACCCGACAGAGTGCCATGCACAGAGTATGCATTCAAAAACTATTAGCTAATTGAACAGAGGAAAGAAGAAAATAAAGAGGAATCAAGGAAACAAGTGTTCAAGAGAGTAAAAATTGTGCCTCAAAGTATAACCAAGCCAAGTCAAGATTCCCTTGATCTAGAAATGCAATTCTGTTGTTCAGCTCTGAAAGGCAGTCACACAGTGGCCGGAGACAGGATGGCAGAGGTTGAAAGAATCTTTACTGTGAATGTGGAAATTTCCCAAATGATGCCTAAGGAGCAGCAGGCCAGTCGCATATAAGAAACAGGCTAGGCTTCGTCTCAGGGGAACCCAAGTTAACTCCAGCTCTTTCGCTTGCCAGCAATTGATCTTGGGCTGTAAATCTCTCTGAGTCTATCTTTCTGCAACTAGGAATAGGGCATGCCCCCATCCAAGCATTTCTTCATTCATGCAATAAACACCCCGCTGGCCGTCAGGAAGACAATTATCATGGGATAATGTTCATAAGCATTTAGTATGGTGTTCTGATACTCCATTCTAAATTAGGTGTGCCTCAGTTATTCCTGTCTTTATCCTGCACAGTATTCTCCACAATCTCTGATCAAATATATACTTGTGGTTTTACCAGTTTAACATCTGACTCCCCAACAGACTGTGAACTCTGAGGATGGAGCCAATGCTGTTCAATTCCCTGCTGGAACAGGGCCTGGCTCACATTCAGTATTCAATAAATCTATGATGAGCAAGTAGCACAGGCTCCATTATAATAGCAACTTTTCCAATAATCATGATAACAATGGTACCATTTCTACTACTACAGAACTAAGAGAAAACTTATCAAAAAACTTATCAAAGGAGAAAAATAACCAGAAAGGGTACAATACCGTCAGGCAAGTAGAGTCTGGCCAATAGCCATGATACGAAGATCATGAATCAGATGGAACAGAACTGGACACAAGAGGAATTATGGACCACTGAAACACTGACCAGCTATTCCAGAGAACAGCCAACAGGCTGAATAGAGCTGGTTACACTAAAGGCAAAGTCATTCCACTGCTCTTAGTGTAAAGAACGAAATCTTTCACATAGTCCTGTGAGGCCTGGGTCTCCTGACATCTCTGCCCACATCTCTGACTCACTCCCTATGTTCCATCATACCAGCCTTCCTTTTGGTGGCCAAAAAGTGTCACAATGCATTCTGCCATAGGGCCTTTGCACAGACCAATCCCTCCACCTGGCATGCTCTTCCCTTCTACTCCCTCTTTCCATTCCCAACCTGCTGCCCCCAAGAATCCCTGCACATACTTCAGGTCTAAGTTCATACAGCAACTCCTCAAGGAAGTTGTCCCTGACCTTCTAGACCAGATTAGGCCCTGTATTAACTATTCTCACAGTCCCTTGACTTTTCCCTCACAGTCTTCATCACATCATGTAATTATATTTCAAAGTTTGACTAACGTTATTTTTCTTCACTAGGCTATTAAGGCTTCTCCTAGTTGTCCCAGAGTAAGAGCTTCAAAGACATTCTTGAATGAAGGAGTGAATGAATAAATTCATGTATTTATTAACCCATATTGCTGTATGCCAGGCAATGTGGTTTCCATTATGGAAGATAAAAAAGATTCATTTGAAATAGTTCTGGTGCTCAAAAAGGTTAATATTTAGTGAGGTCTGAAATATGAACAGAAGACAACATGGGATAAATGTCACAAGGGGCTTTCAAAGAAAAACCAAGGGAGTCCAAAGTTCCATCTGTAAATAACTGTTCCTGGACTGGATGACCACTAATCTCCCTCAAACAGGTCCACATTCCTCTAAACCTCCAACCAGAGTTTAATGGAGTCAAAGATGATCTGAGGTTTTTGTTAGGTGATTAGGGGAGTGGGGTCTTATTAGCAATAATGAGGCAGCAGGAAACTAAGATAGTTATTGATTATTCCAGCAAGTGATTACTGCTTTCTGATTCCAAGTACCTGCACTTAATTCTCTCTGTTCAGCTTATTTCAGAAGAGCTCTCCATGGCCTGGCTCTAATTCAATTAGTGTCACTGATTCTTTGTCACTTATTAGCCTCTGCCATTCACAGGTGCCCATTTCTACTTCAAGTGACTAAGATTCAGTGATAAAGAAAAGAAAGATGAATCCAGAACAGGGAAAAAAGAACAAGTGTAAACCTTGAATTTAGGTAACATCTGAGAACCTGCTGTGTACCAGGTACTATACTAGAAACAATTAAAAACAGTTTTCTGGATTCAGAATATTCACTATACACTTTGACAGCTCAGCACAGCTCAGCACAGCCTGCTAATCCTGAGTGTTGTCCAAGCCAGGCTGCATCATACCTGAACTTGGTTTTGTATCCATTTCCTTAAAAGAAGAGTTGTAAATTAAAGAGAGTGCTTAAGATAAATCTGCACCTAACGAAGACTATTCTTCCCATGAAGTAAAATTTAGAAAGCAAAACTCTGTGTTGAAAACAATCACTCCTAAATTTGAGTACCTTGAACACCTACTCCTACAAATTTCATAGAAAATAAAAAATAAATAAATCCAAGGAGACTCACCTCGGCTATAGAGTGGACTGCTGCTCAGCGGGGGTGGGACAGCAGCATTGGGTTTCTGTGTCTTGGGCTGCACTATGATTTGGTAGCCTTGCATGAGACGCTGGCAAATGAACTCTTCAAACACCTGCTGGGCTGTCATCTGTACACCTTCTTCATCCCTCCTAAAAAAACAATGACTGCTCACACGAATGTTTAGCCTGGGACACTGACACTTAGGAGTGCACAGTCCCATCATCTCCTTTGCTTCATCCCTGATAACCATTCTATGGCAGTTCTTTTGTTTTTTGAGTTGAAGTCTCACTCTGCAGCCCAGACTGGAGTGCAGTGGCTGCTCCTGGTCACCGCAGCCTCAACCTGCTGGGCTCCGGCAATCCTTCCACCTCAGCCTTCCAAGTAGCTGGAACTACAGGCGTGCACTACCACACCCGGCTAATTTTTTTGATTTATTGTAGAGATGAGGTCTTGCCAAGTTGCCCAGACGAGTCTTGAACCCGCGAGCCCAGGCAATCCACTCACCTCGGCCTCCCAAAGTGCTGGGATTACAGGCTGAGCCACCGAGCCCGGCCTTATGGCAGTTCTTAAAACTAACAATTTGTAAACTAGTTTTGGGAGAAATGATCAGTTCAAAGAGGTGGAAAGAGAAGGCAGGTAATTTTTTTTCCAATTTCCTTCCAACTTTCTTTCTTTCTTCCTTCCTTTTTATAATTTTTTTTCTTTATTTTAAAGATGTGGGGTACAATTCAGGATTAGGTATACAAATGTTCATTATGCAGGTACCCCTGTTGATGAGGTGAGTCCCTCCCTCCCCTGGTAGTTTCCTTCAACTGCCAATGCCACCCTCCCTCCCCTGGCAGTTTCCCACTACCAGAGAAGGCAGGTAATTAAATGCACAAAAAGATCAGATTTAGTGTGCCCGAACTAATTGCATTGGAAAATATGAGATCAATGAGGAGACACTGTTAATGCCAATAGAACATTGAAGAAATTAACAGTTCTTGCATCATATAATTTCCCAAATATAAAAAGAAGACACAGGTTTGAAAATTCAGGGTTCTGGTGCATGTGTTGGGATATACCTGGAACCCTCACAAACCAAGCTGAGTTCCTTTTTCTCTGACACTACCTGTCAATGTCTGCTTCAGGGAGGAGATCGTAACAGCCTTCGGTGTAGTCGTTCTGCAGGCCCTGGCGGTCAGGGAAGTAGTCGGTGGTGAGGGGAAGGCACGCCGGAGTAGTGAGAGACTTCCAATCCACTCCAACTGTGCAACAGAAACCTGGCACTACAGGGGGAGCAGACAGTGTCAGAACTGCCTCATGTAACAGGGGGAAAAGGTACATGTGATCACCATGGCAGGTTTGATATGTGGGGTGGGGCAGGTGGGGAAAGGGAGGGAAGGGTTGGGGAAACAGTTCATGGTGAAAGGTAATAAAATGGCCAGGATAGGGAGGGAGAAGGAGAAAAGGGGTAGGGGAGGGAGAAAGAGAGAGAAACAGATTTTGTTAGACAATGCACTGCACATGCTTATCTAACCCCATCATGCAAATGGGATTCACAGCTGATACATTTCATTTTCTGCTGATCATGAGCTATAGCTGCAATGCAGGTGAGGTTACTGCTGGGCAGGCAGAGTTACATGTCAAAGCAAATCAACATTCCAAGAGCAGACAAAAGGCTCAAGCCCAAGCCTCTCCCAAGGACTGCAGAGTGGCTGGGGAGCAGGGGAGGGGGGAGCTCAGCCTGATTTGGGAGCAAAGCATATAGTAGCAGAAATAAGGAATACTTTCAGAATGGCAAAATAAGCAAAAGATCCAAAAGGGTGGGAAGAAAAATCAAGTAAGGAAGTCTAGGAAAAGTTCCAAGGCCAGAACTTTAAGAGACATAGTTTAACAATCCAGAAATGAAAACTGCCATCAGCAGAGTGGGCTTGACCCAGGGGTCTGTCTAGAATTGCCTGCTTCTCAGGTAAACAAGGTTTCTCAACCTCAGCAACTACTGATACTCTGAACTTGGTAATTCTTTGTAGCGCAGCACTGAACTGGGCATTGTAGGATGTTGAGCTGCATATCTGGCCTCAACTCACTAGATGCCAGTGGCATCCCTAGTTGTGAAAACCAGAAAAGCCTACAGATATCAATACATATCTCCTGGGCATGTAATCTAAGTGCAAATTTAAATTAAGTAATTTAAGTGTAGATTATTTTTAAAATCTCTATAAGAAAGAGCAATATGAAGCAGAAAAACTCCATGCCTTTGACTCTGAGACCTGAGCAGGATATTCATACATCTTACATTTGTACAGGGCTATACAGTTTAAAATATGGTATAGCCCCTGTTGCCTCATCAGCCTTCATATCAATGAAGAAAATGTATGTGCAAAGTCATAGCAGGAAGATGCCCCATGCAGCACTATTGACTTGGGGAGGATGATTTAATCTGCAACAGGTCTAATTCCAAGATCTACACAGGTCTTGATAACTCAATAATAATTCAAGAATCCAAAAGATAGGCCAGGGCCAGATGCAGTGGTTCATGCCTGTAATCTCGGTACTTTGGGAGGTCGAGGCAAGAGGATCGCTGGAGGCTAGGAGTTTGAGACTAGCCTAGTCAACAAAGTGAGACCCTGTCTCTACAAAAAATAAAAAATAAGCTGGCATGGTGAGTACATGTCTGTAGTTCCAGAAGTTAACCCAAATAACTTCTAGTCTGCCTGTAGCTACTCAGGAGGCTGAGGCAAGAGGATCAACTGAGCCCAGGAGTACATGGCTGCGGTAAGCCATGATCATGCCACTGTACTCCAGCCTAGGCAACAGAGTGAAACTCTGTCTCAAACAAACAAACAAACAAAAAACCCACCAAAACATAGGCCAGAATGGCCTAATTAATCACCTCAGTTTCCCTATATGGCAGATAAGGAGGTGAGATAAGGAGGTTAGAACCAGGAACAGAAGATAGAGACCTAATCAAATCCACAGTGGGGAAGCCAGAAACAGAAGACAATTGTATCTTTATGCCTTCTTAGATCATTCTGGTCCTCATCAGTTTTCTGACCCTTAGATTTACAAAAACCTTGTAGAAATATTTTCTGCTGGGCATACACCAAGACACATAGAATTCAAATGTTAAGTGGACCTTGAACAATTATTGTAATACTATAAGAAAAGGATTGGCAGTAGTGGGAAACTGTCAGGGGGCGGCACGGGATTGGCAGTAGTGTAAAACTGCCAGGGGTACGGAACACGCCTCATCAACAAGGGTACCTGCATAATGAACATTTGGATATCTAACCCTGAATGTTTAGTCCAAAATTCCATGATGAGAAAGGTTCCCAATTCTAAGTTTTTTTGTTATATTTTGTTTGTTTTTGAGTCGAGGTCTCACTCTGTTGTTCAGGCTGGAGTACAGTGGCATGATCATAGCTCACTGCAGCTTGACCTCCTGGACTCAGGTGATTTTTCACCTCAGCATCCTGAGTAGCTGGGACCACAGGTGTGCACCACCATGCGTGGCTAATTTTTTAAATTTTTTGTAGAGACAAGGTCTTGCCTAGGTCTCAAACTTCTGGGTTCAAGGGATCTTCCCACCTTGGCCTCCCCAAGTACTAGGATTACATGAGACACTGCATCTGATTCCACAGTTCTAGGTTTAATAATGTTCCATCCCTAGGAAAAGAGTGTTTCCTCTTTTTTAACCCAGTAACTTCAGGCCTTGAAAAGAAGGGCTCTGAGGATGTTCTACCATAGAACCATTAAAATAATGATGAACACTAGTAATAAACCCAATGCTGGGGTTATAGAAAAACAAGACCCTCTATTCACTGTTGGCAGCTCTCTGGAAAATAATCAACCTGCAACTATATTTTGGGGAATATAATCTAAGGACATGAACCAAAGGAAAAAATACTCCCACTGTACCACGTTTTATACCCTCATTATATGTTACTACTAAAAGACAGGAAACCATCCAAATGGTAATTAATACTAAATCATTATTCAAACCAGAATATAGTAATATGCTTGATTATACATTACAAATGACTAACAGGAGAGATCTGAAGAAACAGTAAAAGAATTATAAGTTAACCCCATGAGTGGAAACAAAAAGACTCAGTGATGTATATTCACTGGTCACTGGTCATAGCTAAGTAAAACAAAGTTTATCAGGTGGTAGGATTTTTTCCGCTATATTGTTATTGTAGATTTTAGATGTTCTCTTACTGCACAGCTATTTAAATTGACAAAGATGGCCAAAATGAATGCAAACAGGCTGGGTGTGGTGGCTCACACCTATAATCCCAGCACTTTGGGAGGCCGACGTGAGAGGACTGCCTGAGCCCATGGATTCAAGACCAGTCTGGGAAATTTGGCGAGACCTCATCTCTACAATAAATTTAAAAATTAGCTGGGCATGGTGGTGCGTGCCTGTAGATCTAGCTACTTGGAATGCTGAGGCAGAAGGATTGCCTGAGCCCAGCAGGTTGAGGCTGCAGTGGCCATGAGCATACCACTGCACTCTTACCTGGGTGACAAAGTGAGACTCCAACTCAAAAAAAAAAAAAAAAAAGAATGCAAACTAGCCCAATTTTTCAGTTACAGGTGTGCAAATGATACCAGTCATGGCCTGTTACTTCTTTCCAACTTTTTTCCAAAGACATCATTAGGCATTTAAAGGCTAAAGTCAGCTCTGAACTGAGGGCATCATGGAAAATCTGTTACCTTTCCCACGTGCCCTTGAATCATATTCCAAAACAGATTAGTCAGTCACCACCCCCAACTTTCCATCAGAGTCCAGAGTCCTCCCTCACCACATCACCTACCCATAGCCCAGAGATTGGACTTCTAAACCATTCTCTTCCCACAGGGTTTCCTCTTGTTCCCTCATGCTCTGACCACACCATACTCCCTGTCCCCCACTTCTCCAGTCAGCTGCCCCTTCTTACTTGGGTCTGGAGAGGTAGATACATTATCCTCTAGAGAATCCTTATTCTGGATCCTAGGATTCATACCTGTACAAAGATTAAAAAAGCTTGTAAGGCTCATTCTGCAAAAGAGTTCTGACCAGTTGTGGTTGGAAATGGCCAAAATTGCAGCTAAAAATAAAAATGTGAATCAAGCACAAATTCTGGGCTAAGTATCTCAAACAACATAAAATAATCAGAGAAAAGTGACCAATCTAAAATTTGAGAATGAGCCAAAACTTTACTCTGAGGCCATCACACACACACACACACAAGCAATCTGTCACTTATTTTAAGAAAAGAGACACATTTCAAAATCATTTCAACTAATTAGAGCAATCTTTAGCAAACATAAAATGGCCCATTTAAATTTAGTCCATGCATCAGCTTACCTTCTGGAATATTCTTCCTCAAATCATGGCTTTTTGGAATATAACATAGGACATAAAAACTCATGACTTTAACAGAAAACCACTATTTTACCTATAACTATGATTTTTTTTTAAAAGGGAGATTCTTTGAAATGCAACTTACTGACTATAAGTAACAGAACTATTTTTAAAATACACCTATCAGTACTGTGTCCCTTTCAAAACAAATATTTACTAGAAAATTATGATATAAAAAGAATTGGAAAGTTCTCACCACGCTGTCAACAGTGGCTATCTCCAAGACAGGTGGAGGGCAGGGTAGGAGGTAAAAGAGAACTTGTGCTTTTTACGCTCAATACTTTTGTGTCGTTTGAATATCTTCTAACAAGAACCAACATTTATGAAATCTTTGTGAAATCTTTGAAAAAGCAAATCATAACCTGGGAGAAAGCACTTGCAAATCACATATTTGACAGAACATATATCCACAGTATACAGAAAACTCTCAAAACTCAAGAGCAAAAAAATAAACAATTTGATGAGAAAATTGACAAAAGATTTGAAGACATTTTATCAAACAACATATACAAAAGGCAGATGAACACATAAAAAGATACTCAAAATTGTTAGTCATTAGGGAAATAACAAATTAAAAGCACACTGAGATACCAGTACACATCCATTTGAATACGAAAAATGAATGGTCAAACCAATTGTTGACATGGAGGTGGAGCAACTGGGACTTTTATACATTGATGGTAATACTGCACAATGGTCACTTTGAAAACCAGTTTTAACACAGATTTACCATTTGACCCAGCAATGCTACTCCTAGGAATCTACACAAGAGAAATGAAAACTTAAGTGTATACAAAATTATGTAAATATTTATAGAAGCTGTATTCATAGTTGCCAAAACCTGTAAACATCACAAAGGCATATAGGAAGGTATAATGGACACTGGAGACTCAGAAGGGGGAGGGTGAGAAGGGAAAGAGGGATGAAAAAATCACCTATTGGGTACAATATGCATTGGTGTGGGTGGGGAGTACACTTAAAGCCCAGACTTCTTCCCCACTATACAATGCATCCATTTAACCAAAACCCATTTTTACACCCTAAAGCTACTGAAATCAAACAAACAAAAAACTTGGAAACAACCCAGTTGTCTTTTAACTGGGTTGAAAAGATAAAGAAACTGTGGTATGTCCACACAATGGAATACTACAGCAATGCAGAAAGAAGCCAGACTCAAAAGTCTATATACTATATAATTCCATGTATGTGACATGCTGGGAAAGGCAAAACTAGAAGGACAGAGAACAGATCAATGTTGCCAGAGGACAGGGGAGGGGATGAGTACAAAGAGACAAGACAATGGAGTTTGGGGAGCAGGGGTGATAAAAAATATTCTATATCTCAATGTGCTTGTTGGTGCATTTGGCAAAATTCATAGAAATACACACTAAAGATGGTGAATTTTACTGGATATAAATTTTAAAATAAATATATATTATTTTAATTTTAAAAGATGATGTCACTTGGCCAAAACAATTTTAGAACTTCTCTTTTGGAACTGACTGTAGTAGATTTTTAAAAATTACTAGTCATCAGCTGGGCACGGTGGCTCATGCCTGTAATCCTAGCACCTTGGGAGGCCTAAGTGGACGGATTGTTGAGCGCAGGAGTTTGAGGCCAGCCTGAGCAACATAGCAAGAACCCGTCTCTACAAAAAATCAGAAGAATTAGCTGGGTGTGGTAGCCCGCACCTATAGTCCCAGCTACTTGGGATGCTGAAAGGGAGCGCCTAAGCCCAGGAGGTTGAAGCAGCTGTGAGCTGTGATGGTCATGATCATACCACTGTACTACAGTCTACATGACAGAGACCCCAACTCAAAAAACAAAAAAATTACTAGTCATTATAACAGAAGATACAATTTAAATCAGGCAAATACAGTATTTCATTTCATTCAAACCAACACCAGGAGGTAGATATGATCTTTTTTCTACAGATAAAGAAACTGAAGCTCAGAGAAGTTAAGTAACTTATTGAAAATCTCACAGTAAGTAGGTGGAACCTGCATTTAGATTCTTTCTGTTCGACTTTACAGATGCTCTATTTCTTGACTCTCCATCTGGGGCACCAGTTTTTAGTTGTTAAAATGTTATCTATTCTCTGTCAATAGCCAAAAGCCATTTGGAGCAAAATTTTCTGAAAAAACTTGGTTGAAAGCATCCATTTTCATGCAATCAAAAGCATGATTATAAAGAAGTAATTCAGTCAGAGAACTGGCATGAAAGCAATCCGAAAATTGGCATTTGCAAAACATTCTGAGCAATAAAAGAATTATTAAATAAATCACCTTCCAGGTTTGGATACTAAGTTTGATCATTTAATCATCTGTTTGTTTGGCTTTTTTTTTTTTTAGTTTTTTGGTTCTTTAAAGGAAACCTAATTCTGATATGGTCTATAAAACAAACTGAAATTCTTATACTAATAAACAGTTCAACTTATTGGACCAGCTTTGGCTCCTAGACTAAAAGTAGATCTGTGCCATCTCTAATGGACACACACACATTTTAAGGAAAAAGCAATTTAAGGAAATAAATATTTTAAGGGCTTCTAGCATGCTACTTATACAGTTTCCTGTAGTCCAGGCCCAACACAATGCCTTTCCCACTGGCTCTGCCTTTGGGAACTTACATTAAGTCAAACAGACTTGCTTTTGGCATATGAATGAAGAGCCCCACCAACCTGCCATGACAGAGGAGAGTCCTCATAGGTCAATCAGCTCAGATTCAACCCAACATTTGGGAGCCAATTATGACAAGAGTCATCTCAGTTCTGTCTTCTTTGACATCAGTTCAGAGTTAAGAAGCATGAACATGTTATCTGGTTGTAAACCTCAAAGCCAAAAGGGGTATTCAATATAGAGCCTCTTAGGTTAGTCTCAGGTCCACATCTAGAAGCCTGTGCATGAGACAAGTCGTTTTTCCTCTCTTGGCTAGAGAGGTAGCACCTACCCATAACAAAACTGACCTGGCCTGGATGAATTAATTACTCAGAGGCCCTTTCTTCCAGCTTCAGTATGCTATGATTTACTTTTACCTTAACTCTCAAGCCAAATCTGTCACATGTACCTAATATTCAACGCAAACACCAAGTTGTAGATTCTGAGTTCCAACACTAAAGAGAAAGGAAACATGACATCCACTTAACTTTCTTTTTCAAAATTATCTACTTTCAATAAAGGGAAAGACACTTATTAGCAAGCCTTCTAAACTGATGTCCAACTAAAGAAACAGGGATAAAAACTGTCTGCCCAATCCCACCAACTGCCTGGTCCCCACTGGGCAGCATGGTGAAAAATAAGCAAAGAGTACAGCTACAAGACCCCTGCTGACAGCACTCCAGATGAAATTCTACAGGGTCGGGGGGGAAAATCACAGACATGTCACTCCTGTGAATCATGACTCTCATATGAATCATGTCCAAATGCAGGAGAAAATCTGAGTCATGCTTGAGTGCTTACAGATGGTACAAACTCAAGCCTGGGAAATGAAGGTGGGTCACAATTAAGGTTTTCCTGTATCTTTTCTGGTTTTTTAATGAATGAAAATGTTACACAGTTGTGTATTTAGACCTCACCTTGGCCCAAAACAAGGACTCAATGTGTTACTCTCCTTAGTGAACCCAACCTACAAAAGATCCTGACAACAACTCTGTGGGATAAGTGGGCAGGAAGGTGAGGATTACACAGATGAAGAACCTGAGGCTCAGCAAAGGCTAAAGGCTCAACTCTGCAGGGCTGGGAGTTGGATCCCAGTCATTTTCATCACAGTGCACTCCCTCGTCTAGCATATCCTAACTTAGCAGAGAAAACATGTTCAAACCACACTGTATCACTGGAACCACTCAAGTCAAGCTCCCTGAGAGAGGGCTTTCCTTTCATCATTGTCACCCCACACAGGAACTGCTTCAAATAGAATCCCAAGTGAATGAGGAGCCAGAGCTCTCTGAGGTCAGGAGAGGTGGTGTATTATAGGTTTTTTGTTTGTTTGGTTTTTGTTTTTTCCAGGCCTTTGAATAGTGCCTAGAGTTCAATAAACATTTCTGGAAGTAAGAGTTCAGTGAGTTTGAAGAAAGCAAACCATATGCCATAAAAATTGAGGATGGCCTAAAAAGAGAGTTACTTCAAAACTATGCAAGGTTAGCTGGGCTTGGTGGCTCAGCCTGCAATCCTGCACCTTTGGGAGGCTGAGGTGAGTGGATTGCCTGAGCCACGGGTTCGAGACCTGCCTGGGCAGGCGAGACCTCATCTCTACAATAAATCAAAAAATCAGCCGGGCATAGTAGCGCATGCCTACAATTCTGGCTACTTGGAAGGCTGAGGCGGAAGGATCGCCGGAGCCCAGCAGGTCAAGGCTGCGGTGGCCGGGAGCGGTCACTGCACTCCAGTCTGGGCGACAGAGTGAGACTCCAACTCAAAAAAAAAAAACACAAAAAACTATGCAAGGTTGAAAAACACCGCCCAAGTCTTTGTAAAAAGGAATCAAATTAATTGTTCAACAAGTTTGTAAGAGAGAAAAGCATTTGAGGAAAAAAAAAAATCATTGTTTAGTAAAGAAAAAACTAACTCAGAAGGCTTTTAGCATTCATTTAACTAATTACTCTGCATCAGAAATTGTAGCTTCTCCAGAAGCCCTAGAGATAAACCCATGAACAAAACAAAAATCTTTGCCCTCATGGAGCTTACGATAAAAAATACAAAATTTTAAATTCTAGAATGTCGGGTGGTTGCGCAGAGAAATATTAGGTAGTGAGAATGGGTGGGGAGTGCTGGGGTTGAGATGGCAATTCAGGTAAGACCTGGAGGAAGTAAGACAGCAAACTGTGGATCACATGGCCATAAATATACTATTCAATCCAGGACACCTTTGAGAGTGGAAGGGGGATACTATTAATAATCATACAGGTCTACAAATACAAACTGGGCTGGATACCATGGTTCATGCCTAATCCCAGCACTCTGGGAGGCTGAGAGAAAGAGGATTGTTTAAGGCCAGGAGTTTAAGACCAGTCTGGGTAGCATAACAAGACCTCCTCTCTACCAATAATAATAATTTCTTTAAATAAAGAAATCAAATTCAAACCAGAATGCCATAGGCAAACTTAGACATATGGACCTTAGCCCTGATGCTCTCTGGAGTAAGAACACAGCAGAGGGGCGAACAAGAGACAGGACTTGAAATTCAGAATGTGCCTGATCTATCTGGGGGAACCACCAGAGTGAAGTGAGAAGGGAAAGCAGAAGATGATGCCTGAGAGTAACAAGTGGCCATGTGACACAGGACTGTGCCAGCTACCACAATGCCTTGCTTTTTTTTTTTTTTTTTTTTTTTGAGTTGGAGTCTCACTCTGTCGCCCAGGCTGGATGGAGTACAGTGGCACGCTCACAGCCACCCCAGCATCAACTGCTGGGCTCTGGCAATCCTTTAGCCTCAGCCTTTCAATTAGGCAGAACTACAGGTGCATGCTACCAAGCTAGGCTAATTTTTAATTTATTATAGAGATGAGGTCTCATCAAGTCGGCTGGGCTGGTCTTGAACCTGCAGGCTCAGGCAATCCACTTGCCTCGGCCTCCCAAAGTGCTGGGATTACAGGCTGAGCCACTGAGCCCGGCCAATGCCTTGGCTTTTACTCCAAGTGAGTTGGAAAGTCCTTGGAGGATTTTGTGCAGAGAAGTTTCATGATCTAACTTTTGTTTTAGAAGAATCACTCTGAATTGCTGTATTAAACAACAAACAATATGGAAGTATAAAGGAGGAAGTCGAGATCAGATAGCAGACTACTGCATCCAGGCAAAAGATGATGGTACCTTGGACCAGGATAGGACTGCTGAAGGTAAGATTCTGAATATATCCTAATAAAAATCTGCCATTAATTGGCTAATGCATATGGTTATAAAAATTGGAATAATTTTATCAAATTTATTTCTGTGGGTCATTATCATAATTGATCAAGTAGTATAGGGCCAAAGATGGGAGCTCAATTTCCATGTGGTCTTAGACCACCTTCTGATAACCTCTGGATTCTGAAAAGACACGCTACAGGTCATAATGGGACTGGGCAAGGGAAAGGATCCCACTTAACTAAATCACTCTGACTAGAAAAACAACCCTGGGAAACTACATCTTCTATAAGAAGCTAAACATTCAGAACACATTTATATAATTAAGCCCTCACATGCCTCACATAGTTGTTCAAATGCTTTTCACATATGGCAGCTTAGTCTTGGAAGTATAAATTCGTTTATCAATAATTGTGTTAAACACCATAATGAAGATGGATGAAGATAAACTGGCCAGGCGTGGTGGCTTACCCTTGTAATCCCAGCACTTTGGGAGGCTGAGGCAAGGGCATTCCCTGAGTCCATAGTCAGGGGTTCAAGACCAGCCTAGGCAACTTGGCAGGACCTTGTCTCTACAATAAAATCAAAAATTTAGCTAGGCATGGTGGCATGCATCTGTGGTTCCAGCTACTTGGAAGGCTGAGGTGGAAGGATCACATGAGCCCAGCCAGTCAATGCTGCTGCCTGGGTGACAGAGTGAGACTCTGACTCAAAAAAAAAAAGATAAGCTCTTTCAGTCTAGTAGGGAGACTGACATGGAAACAAACAGTGGGATCATGATGTGCTAAGTGGTACAACAGGTTATACATAAGGAGCTATGTGGAAACATGTCTAACATCTCCTGGGAGGGTACGGAGAAAACAGGGAACAATCAGGACAGGCTTCAAAGAGGAGGTATTGTTGGAGGTGAATCATAAAGTCCAAATTGATGCTTCCCTGGCAGACTCTGGTTAAAGACGCGGAAGAAGCATATTCTATACAGACGGTCTAGTCTATGCAAAGAAATATGAGGACATGGTTATTCTGAGGGGCCACAGACAATGACTAGGCTGTAAAAATATGTTCATATAATAACAACAACAACAGGCTGGATGCAGTAGCTCACATCTGTAATTCTAGTATTTTGGGAGGCAGAGGCAGGTGGATCACCTGAACCCAGGAGTTCGAGACCAGCCTGGGCAACATAGTGAGACCTCATCTCTACAAAAAATTAACTGGGCATGGTGGTGCATGCTTGTAGTCCCAGCTACTCAGGGAGCTGCAGTGGAAGGATTGCCAGAGCCCTGGAGTTGAAGGCTACAGTGAGCCATGATCGTGCCATTGCACTCTAGCTCTTTGTTGCCTGGGCAACAAAGTAAGACTCTTGACTCAAAAACAAAACAAAACAAAGACAAAAAAATGATAGTTCCTATGTGTTGAGTGCTCACCATGTATGCCCAGTACTGTTCTGAATATTTACATCATATTTAATATTCACAACAATCCTCCTCACAGATGAAGAAACTGAGATAGACAGAGATTAGTTAGGTAACTGGCCCAAAGGCCTCACTGCTCATTGGAGGTGGAGACAAGACTCATGTCCTAAGAGTCTAGAGCCGACATTTTTCTCACAAGCCATACCATGTGGAAGTAGAGGCAGGTGAAGATACAAATGCAGGCAGAAGCCAGGTGACAACCAGCATTACAAGCCATGAAGAACCCCCGAAGGGTTTACATGTGAGAAGTGGCTGATCAGATCTGCATCTGGAAATATATCATCAGTGAAAGTATGAAAGATGAATCAGAGGAGGCAAGAACAGAGCAGGAAGATCATTTAGAAGGCTACTGCAATAATACTGGCCACAAATGATAGGGGTCCAAATAGAAGCAGTGAGAACAGAGATGAAGAGCCAGAAGCAGAAGAAAGAAGGAGGAGAAGAGGAAGCATGGGTTGGGGAACAGGGAGATATGAGTTCAGTTGTCAACACATTAAGGATGAGGTACTTGTGAGTCATCCAAGCAGAGAGGCCTATAAGGGAGACAAATATATTGCTAAAGAGCCCAGGAGAGAGAAGGCTGAGACGGGGATTCAGGTCATAGCAAATTCGTTTCCAATTTGTGTGAGCCAGGGAACACTCAGCTCAGAGGACTCCATGATGGTATCACCTGAGGATCTTCTACCACCATCTCCAAATAAAGATCCTTTGAAATCTTACTCTTAGGCCAGACTCAGTGGCTCACATCTATAATCCCAGCACTTTGGGAGGCAGAGGCAAGAGGACTGCCTAAGTCCAGGGGTTCAAGACCAGCCTGGGCAACTCGGCAAGACCTCATCTCTACAATAAATTCACAAAACTAGCCGGTTGTGGTAGTGCACTTCTGTAGTTCCAGCTATTTGGAAGGCTGAGGCGGAAGGATCGCCAGAGACCAGCAGGTCGACTCTGAGGTGGCCGTGAGCATGCCACTGCACTCCAGCCTGGATGATGGAGTGAGACTCCAACTCAAAAAAGAAAATACTAGCCAGGCATGGTGGTGCATGCCTGTAGTTCCAGCTACTTGGAAGGCTGAGGCAGAAGGATCCCCTGAGCCCAGTGGGCCAAGGCTGTGGTGGCTATGAGCCTGCCACTGCACTTCAGCCTGGGCAACAGAGTAAGACTCCTACTCAGAAAAAAAAAAGAAATCTTACTCTTTTCCTCAAAATGGGCTTTAAAATTCCAAAAGGTTCATCCTGGTCTATCTGAACTACCCCATCCCAGGACAACCTCTTGGACTACCCTGGCTAGATGCTGGTGCTGCTACCCTCTGGACCTGGAATTCTCCCTGCTTCAGGTCACCAATGAAACTAGTTTAAGGTATAGCTCAGTGATCTCCAGAGCAGTCCTTCTTGGTGCAACTTGCCCCAAACAGCATGGGAAGCTCAAACTTGGGTTCCTTAAAAATGGTTCCTTGATTTAGCAAAGCAATAGAAACATTGCCTCGGTTACCTTCTGAAGGTACTTTAAAAGAGGCTGGCAGCTAGGTACCATTTTTAGCACCCTGAGTACAGGGATACAAGATATCTTCTCACCCTCGAACTTTCCTTCAAAGTGGTTTCTCATTTAAAATACTGATGAGTAGGTTGATCACAAAATAAAATAAGATAAATGAATGAATAAATAAAATTATAGTCATTTAGGTATTTTCTTACTGCCAACCCAGTTTCAAACCTTAGTCATAGGCTGCTAGGATTATTGTTGGATGAATCTACCAATGAAAGAAGGAAAATATCATTAACTGATTTTATACAACTTCACTGTCACTATACCTTCCTTTGGCCAAGTTTTAGAAATTCAAGTTAGCTTATGGAACACTAAGCCATAAAGTAGTAGTTCCATTTTAAAAAAATTTTAATGTTTCTCACACTCATTTTGAACAATACGTGTCCTATGAGGCTTTACAAAATCTTCCCTCACTGATCCAAACTCATGTTTCCCTTATGTCCTTAAAGGTAGTCTGAATAATGTCATCAATAGAGGACAGCAGTCTGAGTCAGGATACCTAGCTACTGGTTTGAGAGATTAGTTTAATAACTCTACATCTCTGGACATTAAGTTGCCCATGTGTAAAATATGCTTAATAACTTATGCTCTACTGGAGTGATAGGATGAGATAACAGACATAAAAGTGCTTTCAGAAAGTGTAAAGCCAAGTTTATACTTCCTCCTTCCCCCTCCCACTTGGAATCCTCACCTTCTAAACTTTCCACTTAACCAGTTTCTACTTGTTCAAGTTTGAGGTGCATGTTCACTTCTCTAAGCAACTAAGCCAACCTTCTCTTTTCTGATGTGACAACTGGAACCACACTGTCCCTCTCTGGGTCTCTTCTGACTGTTTTTATGGAGATAGGTTTGTTCCCCACCCCCAGCCCCTGACAACTCAAAGCTCCTATATAGCAGAGACCAATCTGCTCTGTCCCTGGCGGTGCCCTCAACACCAACTTCCTAAGTAGCCCTCAATCACGATTCCCTGACAGAACGGTGATAAATGTGGCTTGACCAACATGTTCTCAGCTAAAAATGTAATGTGCAGCCCATTTATAATTCCATGCATTATACAGCACTGCTTCTAAATAGGTCATCCAAAATTGCAGCTGAAATGATCCCAAAATAAACATGGCCCTGCTTTTTTTGGTCCCCATGTCACTTCTAGGTGTGCACCTGCTCTGAACATCCCAACTCTATTACCCTTGGATTGGTTACCTGTACCACAGTTGCTAAGCAGGCTGACAGAAAGCTCTTCTGTTCCACTGAAGTTCAAGAAGGACATGCAGTCACCAGGCTGGTGGGAAGTGCTGTGCCTGCAGAGAACAAAGCCCAGACACCTGGTTTAATGCAGATCATCACATCTTTTTCCTGCTCAACCTGTATCCCAGAGGTTTTCATCAAAAACAGGTCTAAATATTCAGCTACATAGGTTGGCAATCACTGGTATTCATACAAAGTTGTTTCTATGAACACAGGCCTTGATTTTTATTACTTTTAGCACCAACTTCTTCTAAATTCAATAACCAACTTGACAAAAGTCACAGAGAGGCTGCCCAAAACATGCTGCATAAATCACCTATCTCAGTACTCCAAACTCAAAGCATTTTCTCTCTCATTTCATCCTTGACTGAGGTTCAGAAAAACCCATATTTGAGGTCTACAAAGTGTGTTTTGGACTTAAGATAAACCAAAAGCAGGGCCTAAGTAATATCTCAGGCAAAAATGTCAGGCTATTTGCTTTGTACTTTGCCCAGCAAAGGGAATGATGCTGACTGACAAAGGAAGTCCCTAATCTCGTATTGTTTTTTCAAGTCTTATAAACACAACTTTTTGTCAGTAGTCTATTCTGGACATTGTCCTGGGTACTGGAGAGTGTACTCACATTACCTTCCAGAGCCCTGTGTACATCCTCACCTTCCAGCAGCTTCATGATATGCTAACTCCAACAGCTCTGCAGAGGAGTGTGTTGGGTCCCTCTGCCCACTGCCCTGCAGCTCTGCCATATTCTGTCGGGTCTGGTGGTGGATCTGGATGGCCTCTCCGGATGGTCCTACCCAAACAAAGAACCACAGAGCATCAATCCCACCTGATGGCTAGTGTTGTGCACTTAACTGCAATCTTCCTTCTTCCCAGATACTGGGATACAGGTGTTGGGGAAATGGAAAGAAGCACACACCACAGAGGAACTAAATTATATAAGCCCCTCTGGGTACCAAGAGAGGACACCTCCTCTTCTAAGTAAGGTCCACCCTACTATGAGGCCTCATGTTTATCATCCTGTCTAGTCTGTTAAGAACATTTTAGGGCTGGGTATAGTGGCTTACACCTGTAATCCCAGTACTTTGGGAGGTTGAGGAGGGAGATCACTCGAGGCCAGAGTTCAGCATCAGCCTATGCAACATAGTGGATCCTGTCTCTACAAAAAGAATTTAAAAATTAGCCAGTTGTGGTGGCTACTACTAGGAGCCACTACAACTAATAGCTAATCAGTCATCTAACTACTCAAGAGGCTGAGGAAGGAGGATTGTTTGATCCCAGGAGGTTAAAGCTGCAACAGAGGAGACCCTATCTTTAAAAAAGTAATAACAAATAATAGAATATTTTAGGAGCATCTGTCTCATGCATGTTAACTGAGACATACAGAAATATACAAGTACAGGAGACAAGAGATTCCTTTCCAGGAGAGTTAACACAATCTCAATGTGGAGGAAACACAAGGGAAACACCTAAATGACTCTGTTAACTAAGGAAGTAACACCAGTCTCTCTAAGAAGCATACGGTGCTTAAGTGCAAAAAAGATAGAGTAAGAGATAAATCAGAATTAATCAAATCTTAAAAAACAAAAAGATTCCTAGAGAAAGAGAGGTTTTAAACCTTATTAACAAAGTTAACAAGAGGTTGAAGGAAGAGGGCATCTTGGTAGAAGAAATGATATTTGTGATACCCCAAATGAGAAAGAGGCAAAATTGTGTGAAGGAGACCACAAGTTTAGTTGAGAAGGAAAAGATCCTCTGAGGATGGGAATGAGGAAGGTTGGGAGCGTGGCAAAGGAAGCCCTTTGTTATTAAAAGGCCAGGTAGGCAGGAGGAAGAAACAAAGCAAACAGTGTTTGCAGAATAAAGTGTGTGTGAAGAGCAGAAGAAGAAAAAGCACAGAAGCAAGAAGAGCTGATGGTCATGAAAGAAACATCAAGAGTTCTCTCAAGAGATCCCAAAGGGAACCAGTGGGGATAATGATGGGGGGGACACCAGAAAGAAACAAGTAGTGTGACTGATTATAGCAGAGATAGGAGGGTAAGAAAGGGTTGGGAATGACCATCTCTCCTACCACCCCACCCCATTATAGCCAAATTAACCAGATTCATTTCTCACTTATTTAATTTTTAAACACTAAAAGCAAGTGCAAAAGAAAACAACTAGACATTTCCAGGAATTCTGCAGGATAGTTTCCCTGAAAAAAAATCCTGAAGTTTAATGCATTTGTTCCTTCCCAGCCCATTAAGAGCCCATTAAGCTGAAGTTTAATTTTAGCCTTTTATAAAATGTCACTGTCATCTTCTTGAGGACAGAACACAGATCAAAAAGGACAGGCTAGGAAAAAAAAAGTGAATTTGGGGGAAAATTTTTTTTTTTTCAGTTGTTAGAGACCCCTGAAAGAAAACAAAGTAACATAACTCTGTGTAACCAAGACAGGAATATCAATATCCAGAGAGAGCTAAGAGAAGAAAAAATGAACAAGAATGAGGGACATTAGTTTTAGGAAAGAAAGCAGATGCAAAGCATAGTTTCTTTCCAAAAGAAACCCTTGGGTTTATGTAGCTGGTTAGTTACAAAGTCTGTTCCCAAGTGTGTCTTTAAGGATCCTTATGAGAACCCCTGGGATGGCCAAAGTGGGTATAGTTATGCCCATCTTACTGGTGGGGCAACAGAGGTTCAAAGAATTTGAAACACCTCGCCAAGATTAATGCTGAGGACCAGGGCTGGGAGCTCCTAGCCTAAGGCTCTTTCCTGGGCAACCAACTTACCCACAGGAAAGGTGTGCATCCAGCGTCTTCTGTTGGACGTGAGCTTCATAGGCATTCGAGATGGGGCAAAGGGGTTAATCAGTGCCCGCTGGGGTGTGTAGCCGCCAGGTCGAACATGTAGCATGGATTCTGCACTGCCAACATGGAACCTTCCTGGTGCACTGGAGTCTCGCTGTGGTGGCTCCATCATGTTCTCCAGAATGTCTGCCAGTTACCATGGAGTTGAGTCACAAAGAGAAAGCATAGAGCCATAATGAAACCAGAATGAGGCAGACTGATAAATCAAGTCTGACAAGAACCTTGGACATCATAAATGTCAGCGAGTGAGAGAAACAAGTAAAACTGCCATACTATAAAGAAAGGAAATAAGTTGGGTTTGTTCTTTAAATACTTGGGAGAAGGGAGTTCTGGTTCCTAAATTACTAACCCAACAAAGTCACACCCAAACCTGACTGGGAGGACCACATATTCCCTAGAGACCCTGGACTTTGAACTGGATATAATGACTGAATGACAAGACTTGAATAGTATATTCTCTATGTGGCAGGAACAATAAAAATAGGTGTTTGGTAGTCAATGTGTTCACTAAGCCCATTTGATTTTCCTTTTTGGGTATACAGCAAAACTATAGCTCCCAGCCCTTTTGCACTGAAGCAAAATGACTTAGTTCTAGTTCACAAAACACAATTAGAAGTGCTATGTTCCAATTCCAGGCCTAGACCACAATGATCTTTACACGTGTTCTCTATTCTCTTTTCCCCTTCTGTGGCAACTTGGGAGACCAATGTTGATAACCATGGCAACCCAGGATAGAAGAAGCCTGGGTTCCTGAATGACTGGGCGGATTAGTACCCTCGCCCATTGATCGGGTGGACTAGGACATGAGTAAACAATCAAATGTTATTGTGTTTTAAAAAAAATTCTTAGCCGGGCTCGGTGGCTCAGCCTGTAATACTGTGAGCCCGTGGGTTCGAGACCCACCTGGGCAGCGAGACCTCATCTCTACAATAAATCAAAAAATCAGCCGGGCATGGTAGCGCATGCCTGTAATTCCGGCTACTTGGAAGGCTGAAGTGGAAGGATCACCGGAGCCCAGCAGGTCGAGGCTGCGGTGGCCGGGAGCGGCCACTGCACTCCAGTCTGGGCGACAGAGTGGGACTCCAACTCAAAAAAAAAAATTCTTAGGAAAAAAGAATGAAAGAAATGAACATATCCAGCCCTGATCAGGACAGGAGATGGTATGATATTTAGACTCAGCCTGTCACATCCAATGGCAGACAGGTCTCATTATGGAGATGGAGGCAACATGCCTGAGTGAATCAGAGTTGAAATCCACACCAACTCCCCTGTATGCACGCTATGTTCACTAACCAACCACCCAGATTAGAAAGTGGGTCCAGCTGATGTAAATTCCAAGGAATCTAACTTGTCCGTCACTATCTACCCAATACTTAGCACAGGACG
This sequence comes from Carlito syrichta, assembly GCF_000164805.1. Lineage (NCBI taxonomy): Eukaryota > Metazoa > Chordata > Mammalia > Primates > Tarsiidae > Carlito > Carlito syrichta. The sequence goes on along the minus strand of NW_007249409.1, from coordinate 316,907 downwards.
CCATACATCCTACTGTATTTCATTCCTCAAGTTGATCTGCATGCAAGAATGTTCAGCTCTCCATCAAAGCTATATTTTTCATTGTAAATTAATGAATCGATGCTCTGATTTGTCAAATAAAAAAAGAATATGGTCTAGTTATGGAAATGAAAGAAGAAAACTCAATTTAAAAAATATGAGGCCGGGTGCGGTGGCTCACGCCTATAATCCCAGCACTTTGGGAGGCTAAGGTGAGAGGACTACCTGAGCCCACAGATTCAAGACCAGGCTGGGCAACTTGGCGAGACCTTATCTCTACAATAAATCAAGAAAATTTAGCTAGAAAAATTAGCTAGGTGTGATGGCGAGCCCCTGTAGTTCCAGCTACTTGGAAGGCTGAGGTGGAAGGATTGCCTGAGTCTAGCAGTTCGAGGTTGTGGTGGCCATGTGAATGCCACTGCACTCCAGCCTGGGTGACACAGTGGGACCTCCAACTCAGAAAAAAAAAAAAGATGAGTACATACTTTTAAAAGAATGAAAAATAGGAGTTAGACATGAAATGAGGCAAAAATATGTGTAGGGGAACTATTTCTTATGTTACACTGCATCGGTAGGTGAGTGAGAATTCCTAACTCTAACAGAGAAACAGGCCAGGCATAGTGGCTCACATCTGTAATTCCAGTACTTTGGGAGGTGGAGGCCGAAGTATTGCTTGAGGCCAGGAGTTGAAGACCAGTCTGGTAAAGATAGCAAGACCCTGTCTCTACAGAAATAAAAAATAAAAAATTAGCCAGACATTGTGGTGCACACTGTCTGAGGCAGAAGGATTGCTTGAGCTTAAGAGATCAAGGCTGCATTGAGATGTGATTTTGCCACTATACTCCTGCCTAGGCGCAGAGCTAGACTTCATCTCAAAAAAAACCCCAAAGCAAAACAGAGAAACACAAAAGTGGGGTATAGACAGTGTTGCCTTGTAAGATTCAAGTGAATTGCTTTTTGGTTCCTAAAAAAAACTCCCCAAATTATTAAAGGACATAGAATCAATTCTACAATTCAGATAATTGTTTTAACCTGTTTTCAAAGCTACTTGGATTAACAGCAATGCTTTCTCCCCAGAGATCTGGCTTTTAATATAACAAAGGTTTTTAAGGGATTAACATTTAGCTACATTTACATTTTGTTATGAGCCCTTCTTTTTTTTTTTTTGAGTTGGAGTCTCACTCCGTTGCCCAGGCTGGAGTGCAGTGGTACGCTCACAGCCACTCCAGTGTCAACCTGCTAGACTCTGGTGATCCTTACACCTCAGTCTTCCAAGTAACCAGAACTACAGGTGCATGCTACCATGCCCGGCTAATTTTTGACTTATTGTAGAGACAAGGTCTCACCAAGTTGCTGGTCTTGAACCCATGGGCTCAGGCAATTCACTTGCCTAGGACTCCCAAAGTGCTGGGATTACAGGCTGAGCCACTGAGCCCAGCCTGTTATGAATCCTTCTAGAAAAATTACCAGCAAAGTAGAAGTAATTGTTATGCAAACTTAAACGTTTCCAAAAAGTGAGAAAAAGCTAACCTAGAAAATTTCAGATTTATTAAAATTCTTCTGAATTCTATGGTTAATGGATACACGTGACGTAAGTTAAATTCTATAGTCATATATCTGCTCCTTTCTATTTTAGAAGTTCCTTTTCATACTTTGAATCAGTTAAAAAAAAATAAAACTTTTTCAGCAGTGAAAAATTTTCACAAGCCCTTGGCATAGTGGCTGTGGTGCCTAATCTATAAAAGAGTCCTATTCCCAAATCCTGATATCCCTGGAGCCGATGGCTTCCCTTATTAATGTGCTGGTCTTGGACCGGCGTGGTGGGTCATGCCTATAATCCCAGCACTTTGGGAGGCCAAAGTGAGAAGACTGCCTGAGTTCACAAGTTCGAGACCAGCCTGGGGAACTTGGCAAGAGCTCATCTCTACAAGAAATCAAAAAATTAGCTGGGCATGGTGGCACATGCCTGTAGTTCCAGCTACTTTGAAGGCTGAGGTGGAAGGATCGCCAGAGCCCAGCAGGTGGAGGCTGCGGTGGCCATGAGTGTGCCACCGCACTCCAGCCTGGGCAACAAACAGACACACAGACACACACACACACACACACACACACACACACACACACACAACACACAAAATGTGCTGGTCTATAAAAGTGTCCTGTTCTCAAATCCTGACATCCCTGGTGCCAATGGCTTCCCCTATGGATGTGCTGGGTCATGGAAAATACTTCTTACCCTTTGGGGATTGTTCCAGGACAGCTGTGTGTGTTTACAACATCCCTAAGTCTGTATTCCAAAGTCAGGAGGGGTATGCCTCCATCTATATAACATTCTTAAATAATGAAATTATGAAGAAGGAGAATGACTAGTGGGAGGATGTGGTTATAAAAGAGTAACATGAGAGAGTCTGGTGGTGACACAACAGTCTATATTTTAATTGTGGTGACAGTTACATGAATCTATATGTGATAAAATTGCATAGAAAAAAAAATATATATATACACACACACATCCACACAAATAAGCATATGTAAAACTGGTGAATTGAATAAGCTCTGATTGTACCAATGTCAATTTCCTGGTTTTGATAGTGTAATGTAGTAATGCAAGATATAACCACCAAGGAAAATGAGTAAAAGGTACATGAGACTTCCCTGTAGACACTTTGCAATGTCCTATGAATCAATATTTATTTAAAAATAAAGTGTTTTTATTTTTGTTTTTGTTTTTTTGAGTTTGAGTCTGTCTTACTCTGTTGCCTACGCTGGAGTTCAGTGGCACATCACAGCTACCACAGCCTCAGTCCGCTGGGCTTGGGAAATCTTTCCGCCTCAGTCTTCCAAGTAGCTGAAACTATAACCATGCACCACCATGCCTGGCTAATTTTTTGATTTATTGTAGAGATAAGGTCTTGTCAAGGTGCCCAGGCTGGTCTTAAATCCCTGGGCTTAGGCAATCCTCTCACTTTCACCTCCCAAAGTGTTGGGATTACAGGAGTGAGCCATTGCGCTCAGCCCAAAATAAAAAGTGTTTTTTAAAGTCAGGAGGGACCTGTCCATCCTAGTTATAGTTGCTGCTAGAGGGATAAGATAAGATACAAGAAGAGCAGCACCTGTGTTTCTTTGTGCTAGACAAATTAACAGGTAACTGAGAGGAGAAACCTTAAAATGAAATATAGGACAGTGATTGTTTTAGGTATGACACAAATGGAAATGACAAGGAAATAAGCAAATTCCTCTGACCCCAGGCCTAAGAAAGGTATACAGTTATGGTAATGGGAGAAAAAAAAAGTAAACACAAAAATAGTATAATATACACATACCTAACCACTAAGGTGATTCATACTTTCACTGACATGGAAATAAGTAAGATGTGGAACTTCCCTTCATCTCCCATCCCCTCACTACAGTAAGAAAGTCTTCCCCACCTCTGCTTATGCTTCAGCTTTCTGACCTCGAGTACTGGTGTAGCCCAAGGAGCTGCTGACTTCATACTGGTGCAGGTGCGGGTGTGGGATCATCAGGATGTTGGCACTCTTGCCCAGGGAGCTGTCATCAGAAGCCTGGCTCCTCACTTCCTCAGGGGGCAGTGCACGGCTTGGCAGGGAAGGGCTGGATGAGACATCACAGGAGCTGGCACTCTTTCGACTATGACTCTCCCGTTCTCTCACAGACCTGCTAGGCAAAAGACAAAAAGTTACCACCAAGCAAGGGATGCTGTCCCACCTCAACTTAAAACCCCAAAACCTATCACCAGACCAACCCACTTGGGAAGCTAATAACAAAAATCCCCAGTGTGATCTATGAGTGGAAAATACGTAGGAGGTACTCTGCCCTTAGCGGCCTGAGATGTTGTGTAAGAAAGGGGTGAAATGATGGACAGTTCTCACACAACCAAAGTCCAGGGATCATAAAGAAGTGATGGCTCCAGTCTCACCTAAACTGGTACCACTGATCAATCTCACATCACCAAAAATGGAATAACCAGACCAGTACAATGTAATACAAGAGAAAGTACATAGTGCCATCTGAGAAGTTTTCTTGTCCCCAAATTTGAACCTGAATCTAATCAAGCCTCTAGAAATAATTGCCAGTTTACAGGAAATTCAGGGAATAGAAGAAAACTTAAACATCACAAAAAAACAAACAGCCAAATGAAAAAGCAAGACATTCTACTGTCATACATGCAAAAAAAAAAAAAAAAAAAAGACATTACAACCAAAGGCAATGTTCAGATCCCAATTTACACATACCAACTGCAAAAACACAGTTTTCTTTTTTTTTTTTAAGAGATGAGTTCTCGCCAAGTTGCCCAGGCGGTTCTCAAACCCACAGGCTCAGGCAATCCACTCACCTCAGCCTCCCAAGGCGTGGGATTACAGGCTGAGCCACCGAGCCTGGCTAGAAACACAGTTTTCATACAGCTGGGAAATATAAATATGGACAGTCTATTAGAGTCATTAAAGGATATTAAGGAATTAGTGTTAATTTTATCAGTAGTGATAATGGTACTGTGATAATTTTTTTTTAAATTCATATTTGTGGCTGGGCGTGGTAGCTCACGCCTATAATCCCAGCACTTTGGGAGGCCGAGGTGAGAGGATTGACTGAGCTCACAGGTTCGAGACCAGCCTGGGCAACTTGGCAAGACTTCACCTCTACAATAAATTTAAAAAAAAAAATGAGCCGGGCATGGTGGTACATGCCTGTAGTTCCAGCTGCTTGGAAGGCTGAGGTGGAAGGATCACCTGAGCCCAGCAGGTCGAGGCTGCAAGGCTGCAGTGACTGAGTGTGCCAATGCACTCCAGCCCAGGCGATAGAGTGAGACTCCAACTAAAGAAAAAAAAATTCCTGTTTGTTAGAAATGTATGCAAAAGCATGTACTGATTTTACAAAAAAAAAAGATGCCTGGGACTTGCTTTAAAATACTCCAGCCAAAATTCAGAAATGATGAAACAAGACTGGCAACATAGTGATAACTTCTCATGTACTACTAGTCTATTTGAACATGTTTGAAAGTTTCCTTTTTTAAAAAGTTTAAAACAATATGCGCTCATTAAAACACAAAATTCTCTAATGGGAAAACCTTTAGAAGCATTAGGAAGAAGGATCAAAAGGAGAGAAGCCCAATGGGGAAGCAAAAACTCAGAATCAAAGAGATACCTCACCAACAGGGCTGTCTTTCTGGCCTCAGAGCTGGTCCCTTTTCTCTTGGAAAAATTTTGTTTTAAATAAGAGCTTAAATAAGCCTGAAAACAGATCCCAAGTGCTGGCTACGTCTGTTATTTCAATAGAACATACATGAGCAGCAGTATGTTTTGCCACATGCAAGAAATAGAGCACTGATTAAGACATGGTTTGTGCCTTCAAGGAGCATACAACCTGGGTACCTAAAACACTGGGTCTTGCCATTTCTGATTAGACAAAGAAAACCAAGGATCCTGGACTATGGAAGTATTTTTAAAGACTCAGAAGAGTGGCCCCTAAGTATAACAGCTATTACTGAACCCCTCAGAAGCATCCACATGTAGGAATGCTGTTGTTAATAGTGGTTATTTGAGCTCTAAGCATTCTCAAGATAAAAACATTAGGATGGGATGAGGAAAAAAGACATAACGCAATCATGTGGCCACTCCAAGCTCATCTGCCACAAAATTAAGAGATATAATATTCTTCCAGTCAGTTGTGGTTACTCGTAGATTTAAGAAATCTGGAGGCTGGGCTCAGTAGCTCAGTCTATAATCCCAGCGCTTTGGGAGGCCAAGGTGAGTGGACTGCCTGAGCCCGCGGGTTTGAGACCTGCCTGGGTAACTTGGCGAGACTTCATCTCTACAATAAATCAAAAATTAGCCGGTGTGGTAGCGCGCACCTGTAGTTCCAGCTAATTGGAAGGCTGAGGCAGAAGGATCGCCGGAGCCCAGCAGGTCGAGGCTGCGATGGCTGGGTGCAGCCACTGCACTCCAGTCTGGGCAACAGAGTGAGATTCCAACTCAAAAAAAAAAAAAGAAATCTGGAAAATGGACTCATGGTATATGGTCAACTGGGGGGAAAAAACAAGCTAGAGCTCTGTTTTACGCATTCATAAAAAAATTTACATAAAGAACTAAGCATAAAATCCAAGACCATAAAGTATTAGAAGAGTCGGGCTCGGTGGCTCAGCCTGTAATCCCAGTGTTTTGGGAGGCTGAGGTGAGTGGATTGCCTGAGCCCATGGGTTCGAGACCCGCCTGGGCAACTTGGTGAGACCTCATCTCTACAATAAAATTAAAAAAAATTAACTAGGCATGGTAGCGCATGCCTATAGTTCCAGCTACTTGGAAGGCTGGGGCGGAAGGATTGCTGGAGCCCGGCAGGTTGAGGCTGCGGTAGCCGGGAGTGTGCCACTGCACTCCAGTCTGGGTGACAGAGTAAGATTCCAACTCAAAAAAAAAGTATTAGAAGAAAAGAAAAAATGTGCACCTATAACCTTGGGGTAGAAAGGATTTTCTTATAGAAGACCCAGAAATTAATAGATTGGTATATCTAACTACAACGCAATTAAAAACTACTATAATGCTTTTGGCAGTGGCAGAGCCCAGGAAGTCAGTCTGGCTGAGGTTGATGCTCTTTGCTTCCCACCCACCTCTCCCTCCCCTGCCCTCACCCCCAGTAAAGCGGTATGCCTCCATCCCTAAAAAAGAGAGAAAAACTACTATATGACCAAAACACCACGGAGTAAACTTAAAAAGAAAGAATCAAAGAAAGAAAGTTCTTGCCCTCTGGGAATAACAAGTCTAAAAGAAACTCTGAGCCCAGTCCCATGAGAGGAAAATTCTGGAATTTGTGTACTTTGGCTAGAAATAGCATAAGCACTCTCTCCTTGAAACAATAATTTATAGCAAACAAAATGGCTGGGCTAAAGAGCCTAAGAACAAAATTCCTACTAATCTACATGGCTTGGATTCCATTTGGCTAGTTTTAATTTAAAACATTTTCAAGGTTGCTTTCATACTGGGACCCAGGTTTTCCTAAACAATTTTTATATACACCCCTAAGTAAATATAGCAGAAAACCTGCAGGTGGCGAGGCGCTGAGCCCGGGATGGGCCAGGCAGCCTGAACACTTGAGCGTCATAAGCATCATAATCTACTTGGATGGGAAGGGCATTTTCAGATTCTGTTGGAGTCCCGAGAGCTGAAATACACAAATAATACAAATTGTTATCCAAATACATTTCAAACAGATGCCTTCAGAGGGTCTTCACCAAAATCTGCAAGGCAGATCATCATCTCCTCAAGAAAAAATGGAATAATATCCCATTCATCAGACTGCTGAGATTAAATTACTTACATGACAAAGCAACATAGAAATAGTATAGCACTAAATAAAGGCAAAGTATTGGTAGAATCGCATTCTTCTCTGATCTCTCTCTAAAAATATCATCTTCAGGTCAGGCGCAGAGGGTCACGCCTGTAATCTCAGTACTTTGGGAGGCTGAGGTGGAAGGATTGCTTGAGCCCAGGAGTTCAAGACCAGCCTGAGCAACATGGTGAGACCTCGTCTCTACAATAAATAAAAAAATTAGCTGGGCGTGATAGCACATGTCTGTAGTTCTGGCTATTTGAAAGGCTGAGGCAGGAGGATTGCCTGAGCCCAGCAGGTCAAGGATGCAGTGGCCATGAGCGTGCCACTGCACTCTAGCCTGGGCGACAGAGTGAGACTCCAACTCAAAAAAAAAAAAAAAGCATCATAATATGTCTAGTGCTTTAAAACTTTCTACCCTTTGATCCCTACCAAAGACCTATGGGAAAGAAAAACAAAGTTTTGTCATTACCCATTTTGCAGCTAACAGAACAAAAACACAAGGTGTTTAAAGGGTCTTTCAAAGTTGACCCAAAGAGAACTCAGGTCTCTTGACTTTTCTGTGAAATTTTTATGCAACTTCACATAATTTTGTGGCTGTGAGTTAGCTGACTCCTTCTAAAAGTGATGAAAGAACATCTTAAAAAATACTCACCGGTATCACGGCCATTTTTTGCTTTCTCAGAGGCAGGCTGTAAAAGCGAAAAGATAATTAATCACTCATTCCTCTGTTAAAATAGATCTTATCATAAGGCAAAGTATGTATGTGGCTGTTCCCCAGGGCAAAGACCATGTCTTAACCTTCCCCGTAACTGACGAAAAGGCAAAAGCTAACATGTGACACCTAATTGCCATGGTCCTTTAATTCCCACCTCACATCTTGGTACTCTCACAACTGTGTCCAGTGGGAGCACGGACCCTACTTTATTATTATTATTATTATTAGAATGGCAATTATCAATAACTAAAAAATGGACCCTACTTTAAAGGCAAGGGTATTCATTTCTACAGAGGATAAGGGACTTGCCCAAAGTCACATGATTAGCAGGTAGCAAAGCCAAAATCCAAGCCCACTTCTCTGTCAACTTCCTCTTATGTTTGTTCTACCACAGCTAGGTCCCACCTGACCCAAGTCCTGAATGCTTCCCCCTTCACCACAGCACTGGCACCTATCTGCCTACACTTAGCACTCCATGGATCACTCAAATGTGTTGAAATAGCATACAAAGGTAGAGAAAAAACTGATAGAGCTATTGCTTTTAAATTTTTCTTAATAAATCTTTTTCAAGACCCTTAAATCTTTCATTACAACACTCATTCTTGCTTCTTTAAAATAATCATGGTGTACAGAAATTCCTTCATGTTCCACTTTGTTGAAAATAGTTGTGATGAAGGCATAAAGCCTCAGAAGGCAGGAGAAGGCCCTAACTGGACGGAATCCCATCTCCTAGAACTTCACTACTTAAAATAGCCTATTTTAGGAGTCCCTGGATTCCACCAAATTAATAGTTTCCCTATTAGAAGAGTAACATTAACAGTCATCCCCTAAAAAAGAAAAGGGAAGTAACTACTGATTCACAGCCACAAATAGAGCAACCTCAGAGAACTGAGCTCCACTAGAAACATCCAAAAGGGTGAATACAGCCTGGGGTGTGGCCTATTCACAAAACAGCTTTTCTTCTCACATTACATCAGAGACACTTGTTCAAGCTCTTAAAATTGACATTTTAATTAGCTGCAAATATATTTCAACAAGTGGTATTTCATGATTTAGTCATTCATTGCTCTATTGTTTTCAATTTCTCACTACAATAAATAAAACTAAGCCCAGATCTATTGCATACAGCAACTTCAATTATTTTCTTACATCACATGCCCCCAAATGGAATTTCCTGGTTAAAAGTCATGAATATTTTTCATTCAATTACTCTCAATACACATGGCCACTACTGCCAAACCCTTTTTTATAGTACTGGGATAATTGTTCAGGGTCCGCTTAGGAGTGAGAACATGTGCTACTCAGTTCTTTGTTAATGTGATAGATCACTGAGTATTATAGACTCTAGATCCATTCAAGTTGCTGCAAAGTTCATAATTTTGTCCTTCTTTATGGCTGCGTAATATTCCATCATGTATATACACCACATTTTGAAAAACTTCAGTCCACTTTTGATAGGCAGCACGGTGGGGGTCCATGTTTTTGTAATTGCAACTAATGCTGTAATAAGCATGTGCAGGTATTTTTTCATAGAGTGATTTGAGTTTCTCCAGGTATATTCCCATATGGATCATATGGAAGGTCAATTTGTAGATCTTTTAGGAATTGTCACACCGTTTTCCACAGAGGTTGTATAAGTTTACATGCCCACCAACAGTGTAGAAGTGTTCCTTTTTCCCCGCATCCTCTCCAGCATCTGTTGTTTTCTGACTTACTGTTGATGGCCATCGTGACTGGAGTTAGGTGGTATCTCAGTGTAACAAATTTCTTAAACTGTTTTGACCATGGGGGGAGATGAGGGTAACTCAGAGCTAAAATAACCACATCAATGTGTGGCAGTTCCCAAAGGCTCTGCTGGTTGGTGAAACCTACCTTCTTTCCTGCCAGTTTTATTCGTGGGGTAAAACTGTTACAAAAGAGCTGGCTTTTGGACGTGTAAAAACTGTAAAAACAAAAACAAAACAGGGTCATGAATCTAAACTCCTTTTATTTTAAACCTCAACACACAGTTGAAATCCCAGGCATGGATCAGCCCTCCTGTGACAGGCTTTGTTTTAGATTTCACTGATATTCCCAATTCTAACTTTTTTTGCAAAACAGTTACAATAAAACATTGATTATGTTTTTAATTGATGTGCTACTGTTTTTTCTCATAAATTGTTGCATGTGTGCCAGTCCTAATTCCTAACTGGACTACAATATCTTCCTTGTGGCAGGGATTAAATCTATTTACATCATGATACTTTTCACCTTGATACTTGACATGAGGCTGAACTCAAGGGATGTCCTTATCACTCACTGATTGATTAGTACTTAAGCAAGAATAACCAAGGCAAGACAAGACCCACTAAGTCCCAATCCCTCTGAAAAGCATAACATAGTGAAGTCAGGTATATAAGAAAATTAGAGACATAGCCTTGCCCTGTTGAATGAATGAGTGACAGAGGCTGTGCAGGCACTTCTATTCCTAAGGCATCTCTCTGTATTCTCTTTTATCTATTACTAATTTGTGGCAAAGAAGTTCTGAATATTGGCTGGGCTTGGTGGCTCATGCCTGTAATCCCAGCACTTTGGGAGGCCGAGGTGAGAGGACTGCCTGAGCCCATGCATTTAAGACCAGCCTGGCCAGACTCAGTGGCTCAGCCTGTAATCCCGCACCTTTGGGAGGCTGAGGTGAGTGGATTGCCTGAGCCCGTGGGTTCGAGACCCGCCTGGGCAACTTGGTGAGACCTCATCTCTACAGTAAATCAAAAAATTAGCCAGGCGTGGTAGCGCACGCCTGTAGTTCCAGCTACTTGGAAGGCTGAGGCGGAAGGATCGCCGGAGCACAGCAGGTTGAGGCTGCGGTGGCCGGGAGTAGCCACTGCACTCCAGTCTGGGTGACAGAGTGAGACTCCAACTCAAAAAAAAGAAGACCAGCCTGGGCAACATGGTGAGACCTCATCTCTATAATAAATCAAAAGATCAGCTGGGTGTGGTGGCACATGTCTATAGTTCCAGTTACTTGGAAGGCTGAAGCAAAATGATCACCTGGGCCCAGCAGGTCGAGGCTGCGGTGGCCGTAAGTGTGCTACTGCACTCCAGCCTGGGTGACAGAGTGAGACTCTAACTCAAAAAAAAAAAAAAGCCGGGCTCAGTGGCTCAGCCTGTAATCCCACGCCTTTGGGAGGCTGAGGTGAGTGGACTGCCTGAGCCCACAGGTTCGAGACCCGCCTGGGCAACTTGGCAAGACCTCATCTCTACAATAAATCAAAAAAAAATTAGCCGGGCGTGGTAGCGCATGCCTGTAGTTCCAGCTACTTGGAAGGCTGAGGCGGAAGGATCGCCGGAGCCCAGCAGGTTGAGGCTGTGGTGGCTGGGAGCGGCCACTGCACTCCAGTCTGGGTGACAGAGTGAGACTCCAACTCAAAAAAAAAAAAGAAGTTCTGAATATTGACCAATCCACATCTTTCACCAAAACTCTGACCATGAGCAACAACAACAACAAAAATTAAAAGGTATATAGTATCAATAGATAACTAATGGACTATGGGGCAATCCTAGTGGCAAAAATTAAAGTGCATAAGAACATAAGAATGTCACCTGGAGTCAGACCTAGAGTTCAACTAGCCCCTGGGATCTGGCCTCTCACAGTGGTATTAAGGAAAGCACCAAATAATGGATGCTACTCCAATTCCAAACATTAAATGGAAAAGATCTGAGTGATAAAGTGATGTCAGCCAGAAGAAAGAATTTCTATTAAATTGAATCACATGAAATTGCTATTTTTGGAGGTTAAAAACAGTCTAATATCGTGATTTCAAATGAATAGCTGCAGCTTTGCCATGAACTTTCTGCTCAACCCTAGGCAAGGCACTTAACCTCTCTGCTCAACCCAAGGCAAGGCACTTAACCTTTCTGGAACTCAGTTTCCTCACCTATATGGTGTGACTAGTTGACATATATGATCTTTAAGATAGATTCTAGTTATGTCCTGCGATATCCCCAAAATCCCAGTTTTATAATTCTTACCAAACTGTTATTAATTCACTCTTTTGATCAATTTTTATTATTAGCCAATAATACTTTGGGGGATAATGAGTTCTCACTGAAGCAATTTGATTATGTTTAGTAAGGTCTCTGGTCTTACTATACTGGGTATGCTTTGCCCACTTCTGAAGAGGCTTTGCTGACAGGAGAACAATGGACCCTGTGAGCAGCCGTCCAGTTCAGGCCCTCTTGTTCCCATCCCTGAGTGGCTCAAGTGAACATGGCTAACAATGAAATGTAAAATGCAGGTCTCAGGTCCACCTGATTCTCAGATTCTGAAGCAGGTGGTTCCATCCTCTATCTTAATTGACATCAGAGAACCAATTTAGGATGAAAAGTAAAGGGATACAGGAAACTTTCAAGTTACCATAAAGTAAAATGAGGAAATTGTAATATTTAAATTCACATATAATTCTGTGCATACTATATTTACTTTTTATCTTATTTCCAGAACAAAACTCAAAACCATGAAATATGATGTATAATTAACAATAGCTTTTTTTTTATTGGTAAGTGAATCTGAATATGAAAAGATTATAAATCTGAAAATAATTAGAGGCTAACAAAAAAGAAGTCATTCTGAAATAAGTGGAAAAAAAGCTCAAGATAATCATTTTACCTAAACCAAATTTTTGTTTTATTTTTTTGAGTTGGAGTCTTACTCTGTCACCCAGGTTAGAGTGCAGTGGCACACTAAGGGCCACTCAGCCTCAACCTGCTGGGCTCAGGCGATCCTTCCACCTCAGCCTTCCAAGTAGCTGGAACTACAGGTGTGTACCACCACACTCAGCTAATGTTTTTATCTATTGAAGACATGAGATCTTGCCAAGTTTCTCAGGTTGGTCTCAAACCCTTGGGTTCAGGAAATCCTCTTGCCTCTGCCTCCCAAGGTGCTGGGATTACAGGTGTGAGCCACTGTGTCCAATTGTTTTGTCACCCAAGCTGGAGTGATGCAATCATAGCTCACTGCAGCCTCAAACTCCTGGGTTTAAGCGAACCTCCCACCTCAACCTGCTGAGTAGCTGAGATTACAGGTGGGAGCTATAATGTCTGGCAAGTTTTTTTGTTTGCTTATTTGTTTATTTATTTGTTTTAGAGGGCACCCAGATATGAACTATGACAACATAAACACAAGATGAAGAAGATTACAAAGGCAACTTATTATGAAATTTTTAAAAGATGACTTAATCAGGCTATGAAATGATAACATATAAAATTGAACATCATTAAAAGTATGGCTTTATGCTGGGCATGGTGGCTCACACCTCCAGGATTTTGGGAGGCAGAGCTGAGAGAATTGCCTGTGCCCAGGGGTTCCACAACAGCCTGGGCAATTTAGCGAGACCTTATTTCTACAATAAATAAAAAAAAAAACTAGCTGGGTATGGTCATGCGCACCTGTGATTCCAGCAACTTAGAAGGCTAAGGTGGAAGGAGCACCTGAGCCCAGCAGGTTGAGGCTGAGTGGCCATGAGTGTGCCACTGCACTCCAGCCTGTAAAGACAGAATGTTCTATAAACACAGAAGAGAAAGCAGCTATTGGCTATTGGAAGCAGCACAGGAAGAATTCACAGAAGAGGGATGTTGGAGCTGGGTCTTAAAGGATAAACAGGCATTCTCAAGGGAAGGGTCAGTGGAAAGGCCCACTAGGTAGAAAGACCTAGAAGTGAGAATAAGATGTGAGTGCTGCTATGCAGAAAGAAAGTGGGCAAGTAGTGGGAGGGGAGGCCTCAGACTTCAGTCTTTATCAAGGTGGCATGAGGAATCAGAGAGAAAGAACAGTAGAATTTGGTTTTCAAAAAATGACTCTGGCAACCAGGTACAGCAGTAGTTGATAGATGCTGGTCTCCAACCCCCAGGGTTCTTGCTGCCACATCAGGGCCTGACACATAAGGGCAGAGAGGAACACTAATACTCTTTCACTTTTACATACTGGGATTCCAAGTAAGACTTTACTTGACAAAAAGGCCCTGTTGATTAAGAACAAAATAAAAAAGAGAAGGAAATAAGAAAACTACTGATTGGGCCAGGCGCAGTGGCTCATGCCTGTAATCTCAGTACTTTGGGAAGTGGAGGAGAGAGGATTGCCTGAGCCCACAGGTTTGAGACGAGCCTGTGCAACATGGTGAGACCTCATCTCTACAAGAAATCAAAAAAATTAGCTGGGCGTGGTGGTGCACACCTGTAATTCCAGTTACTTGGAAGGTTGAAGCAGAAGGATCACCTGAGCCCAGCAGGTTGAGGCTGTGGTGGCCATGAGCATGCCACTGACTACACTCCAGCCTGGGTGACAGAGTGAGACATAGACTCAAAAAAAAAAAAAGAAGAAAGAAAGAAAGTAAAAAAAACTTCTGGCCTAAAGAAGTGATTCTCAATGGGGAATGGGACAGAATTTTGCCATCCAGGGGGCACGTGGCAATGTCTGCTGACATTTTTGGTTGTCACAACTTGGGGGGTATGCTGCTGAAATCAAGTAGATAGAGGCCAAGTATGCTGCTCAATATCCTACAATACACAGGACAGCCACTTGCCACAAAGAATGATCTAGCCAAAATGGCAGTCATGTGACGGTTGAGAAACCTGGTTTAAAGGATGGATTGAAGAAGGGAGATACTAGAAATAGATACTCCAATAGGATTTATGTAAGAGTTCAAAAAGATGAAGGCCAAGATAAAGTGGCATTGGCAGAGTTATCCCTGAGCTAGAATCAGTAGGAAAATTGAAACCTTGTCCCATGTAAAGAAGCATGAGGACTTTTCTACAAATAGAGGAAGCCAGGCATAGTGTTAGTCTGCTATGGTCTGTGGGAGTTGGGAATAAGAAGATTAAGAAACAGTGGGGCCGGGCTCGGAGGCTCAGCTTGTAATCCCACCACTTTGGAAGGCCAAGACAAGTGGTCTGCCTGAGCCCGTGGGTTTGAAACCAGCCCGGACAACTTGGTGAGACCTCATCTCTACAATAAATGAAAAAAATTAGCCAGGTGTGGTAGCACATGCCAGTAGTTCTGGCCACTTGGAAGGCTGAGGCGGAAGGATCACTGGAGCTCAGGTCAACACTGGGGTGGCCGTGAGCCTGCATGCCACTGCACTCCAGGCTGGGAGACAGAGTGAAACTCCAACTCAAAAAAAAAAAAAAAAAGTGGAAAGAAGTCCTCCAAAGTTTGTTTTTAATTTTTTGACCATAGATCATTCCTATATTACTGCTACTGCTTTACATGTAGAGAACTTAAGCAAATGTTAAAACTTTGGTTTACACATTTTCTTGACAGTTTAGTACCATAATAAGAACTTAACAGGTTTAAAGAGGAAATGATAATAAAGCTATTCAAAATCCAAACCTACTACTTATCAAGATCACACCCACCTGTGGTTTATCCAGTGAGGGATATTATAGTCATCACCCAGACGAGAATCCCGAGGAGCACTCCGATTATGTAGCTGAAAGGAAAAAAGTCAGTGCATAGATAAGCTAAAAAAACACAGATGATGAGGAACTGCTCCAACTTTCTGATTTTTTTTTTTTTTTTTAAGAGAAAGGGCCTCACTCTGTTGCCCAGTCTGAAGTGCAGTGGCTATTCACAGACCTGATCATAGCAAACTACAGCTTCAAACTTCTAGGCTCAAGGGATCCTCCAGCCTCAACCTCCCAAATAGCTGAGACTATAGGAATATACCACCATGTTCAGCTTTTTTTCTATTTTTAACTATTCTCAAACTGAAAACTTTAGTAAGCAAATCCACAATCTAATTACCTTGAACAAAGGAACAGCATGTAATGGTTGCTCTCCCATGCACACCAGGTCCACACCAATTCCTAAAAAAAGAAAAGACAAAAAGAGTTGGGGGGGAGGGAAGCAGCAAAGATAAGCGTCCCAATCTATAAATATCATTTAACTGGGTATGAAGCAAAGCCAATGTACCATCCTACAGTATATAACTTCATCAGTGCTGCTTATACAGCAAATAAGTAAATAGATGCACTTTGCCTGTTTCCTATTTTGAGTCCCCTTGTACCTGTCACTATTCAGTGCTTGACAATTAGCCTTTGACTGCCCTGTAGAACATGATTTGTAAAAAACCAGAAACAAAAGACAATCGGGCCTCCATCACTGAAGTTTCAAAGCCAGAAAGGAATAGGAACTCTGTAGTCTCAGTAAAAAGTAAAAGCAAAACAATCCACATCATGTAACAGAGTTTCTTTACTGGAAATCAGGATTTACTTTTCCAACTCCATCTTATTGGTGAAACAAATCAAATTGGTGGTCATGGAGCCGAGTTGAGGATACAAGGCACATCATGGAGGGAGGACTGGACTAGATGATCAGATAATGCTTTCTAAAATGGGCTGATGGCACACTGGCCCCTTGAAACAATCCCCCAGCAAGTGTTCTCTGTGCCAAATATATTTGGGGAACACAGAGTATCCAGATATACCCTTCAGAGATAAACAACATACACTAACATTAAAAACTCTAGCCGGGCTCGGTGGCTCAGCCTGTAATCCTACGCCTTGGGAAACTGAGGTGAGTGTATTGCCTGAGCCCAAGGGTTCGAGATTCGCCTGGGCAACTTGGTGTGACCTCATCTCTACAATAAATCAAAAAAATTAGCCGGGTGTGGTAGCGCGCGCCTGTAGTTCCTGCTACTTGGAAGGCTGAGGCAAAAGGATCACCGGAGCCCAGCAGGTCGAGGCTGCGGTGGTCGGTCAGGAGCGGCCATTACACTCCAGTCTGGGCAACAGAGTGAGACTCCAACTCAAAAAACAAAAAACAAACAAACAAACAAACAACTCTGAGGAAGCCCTGCAATTATGGAATCTTAACTGACCCAGCATTTCCCAAACTGATTTGACCATGAAACTTTTTTTGTCACTTGATATTTATTTTTGTCACTTGACATCCCAGATCTTGTGACATACAGAGCACTTTGTGGAGCTCTTCATACTCTAAGAAGTCAGTAAAAGCTCAGAGTTCTAAGGGAAAGTTAGGCTATGAACTTGGAGACAGAGCACAACCCAGAGAGCATTACCGTTATCTATCATCCTCTGCTTGGTCAAGATCATGAGTAGGCGGTCCACTTCAAAGACACCCACCCCAGGTGTGATCACCACAGACATCTGTCCAGTTCGGTCAAAGTTGCGGTTGATGTAATGCTTGTCGAACACTTGAAATAAAACAAAAAGTTCCCCAATTATAATGGTACAGCTTTTCAGAAACCAGCCACAGACAAACATTTCTGCACTCTTGGAGCATTCTGTCCATATTTCTATTACAGCAATTGCCACATTCTAGTTAGTTATATGCATGTCTGTCTTTCTTCTTTTACATTTAGAACTGCTTGCACATAGGACTAAGTCACCATCACCTTCGCTAATCCCTCTCATAAATGTTCGACACCGCCTTGTGCAGCCTTAAATGTTCCAATTTCATACCATTAAACCATCCATATATGAATCTGTACTAAAACTTACAAGAATCAAATATTAGTTTAAGACAATATTTAAGAGAGTAGACCAGAATTTGAGAATCACTTTGTAAATTTGGTGAGTTAATTTTTATTCCCAGCCTCTGTAATCCTTACTACGGAAAATCAGTGATATTCAGATATGACAAAAAAGATTTACTAATAAAACACACTGCTCTAGAATTCCCCAGCAGCTGGATACAGACACATGGGAAAGTGATAAACACAGTGATGTGAACACACATCATCACTTTCACTTCTGGTCAGCACCAGATAAGACACCTAACCAGAGATGAGCAGATCAGATTCTCCTACTAGGAACATGAAATTCTGAACAGACAGAAGAGCTAGGGTAGCTGAGCTGAATATAGCTCTAGGAATTCCTGCTGCTATGGTTCCCAGAGTCACCAAGTTTCCTACTTTCTCCAACATGGCTTTCAAGCCTTTCCGGGCTGTTCCACTAAGCCTCTGTACACTTAGAGTAAATTTCCCTGTTTGTTTAAACTAATTCAGTAGGTTTCTGTTATTTACAAACAACAGTATTTCAGCTAACATATAAATGCAGGAACAAACAATTGGAGGAAGTCATACCACATGGTTAACAATGGTTCCCCTTAGAAGAAGAAACACTGTGCAAGTGAGGTTAACCATTTTTTACTGGATACGTCTCTCCACACTTGAACTCTAGGAACATGGGTTACTTCTTTAATTTTTTTTTCAACAAAATAGTGGCTGGTTGCCAATTTTATTAGATAAATTGGTTACAGTATTTTAATTATCATTTTACGTCTAGGTGTAGCTGAAATTCAAAAATAATTTTTTAAAGTAGATTTTTTAAAAACTTAACTAGAAGGAGTTGAGGGATGGGGTTGAAAAGAATAAGAACACAGTTTGCAGTAAAACAAAGAGCCCAAGGAAGATTCTCTTCAGTTCTTTATCATGAGAAGCAGATGAGATTCCCAAGTTAATTTCCCAGCAGAAGACCCAAGAGCTAAATATAGGTTATTGAAACCATTCAATCAGAAGTTATTGCTCTGAATTAATTTGGGGGATAGGTGGGTGGGAGCATCATCACCTAGGTCTGGGTCTTCAAACATTAGTAAGAGAAGCTCATAGCCACGTGGTAAGCAGTGTGCAGGCTCCTTACTCACCATTGAATGACAGGTTGATGGCCTCCAGGTAGTTTCCTTGTGCTGAGGTAGAATTTTCACCTTGAGGAAAGCCCTCTGAAGCAAAAGATACAAGAGAAGGAAAAATATCTCATGAAAAATGAACTCTTAAAAATTAACTGGGCATAGGTGAGAGAACTGTCTGACCCCAGGAGTTCAAGACCAGTCTGGGCTACAGGACAAGACCTCATCTCTATAACAAATCAAAAAATTAGCTGGGTATGGTGGTGTGTGCCTATAATCCCAGCTATTTGGAAGGCTGAGGCAGAAAGTTTGCCTGAACCTAGCAGATCAAGGTTGCAGTAGCCATGAGCACGCCAATGCATTCCAGCCTAGGCAACAGGGTGTAAGACTCCAAAAAAAAAAATAGGAGAAGGTGTCTGGCTCAACAGGGCCCACTGCCCTGTACCGGGGACACTGTTGAACTTACTGCATATGTAATGTACAATTGGATCCAACTGAAAATAGAAAGCTAACCAGAAGCATAAAAGCAGCAAAAGGAGGGAAACAAGCATGGGCCTCTTCGGTCTCCCAGCCTCCTTCCTATACCTCCTTTCCCCACTGCACCTTAATCTACGATATGGATGCAGTACCTGCCTGTTCCAGTCGCACCAACACTGGATACTGGATGAAGAGTTTTTTAATAGTGACAAGGAGCGAAGTCCACTCTTCTCTTCTCTCATTCTGTACCACCACTCTGAAAGGAGTATCATCGTGAAATGGATATTGAGCAACTATTACATACAGGACACCAGGTCCCTTACAAGGCTTCAAGAAAAGAAGGTGGGATTCCCAGAATTAAAGGAATTAACCATATAATAATAAGTAATAAAGTGAAATACATTTAACAAACATTAACAAAGAAATGCAATGATATTAATAGTCATATACATTTAAAACTTAAAAATCGCAAAATATTTAAAAATGGCCAGTGTGTTAATGCTCAGTGTTAGGCAGGGATACAAACATTCTCACATACTTTGTGAGCATGTAAATTTTACCTTCCTGAATTACAATTAGGTGGAATGTATAAAAAATCTTTAAAAAGAACATACATATATATATATTACATATATATCCAATAAATATGTCCAGGTCAGGGTCAAGATTAGGGGAAAGGGATGCCATGAAATCTATTTACAGTATACCCTCTGTATCTTTAAAACTTAGAACCATGTGGATGTATTTTAAAAAATTAAATATTTAGTAATAAGAAATTAAGCCGGGCACAATGGCTCACACCTGTAATTTCAGCACTTTGGGAGGCAGAGGCAAGAGGACTGCCTGAGCCCAGGGGTTCAAGGCTACCCTACACAACTTGGCAAGACATTGTCTCTACAATAAATAAAAAAATTAGCCAGGTGTGGTGGCGCATGCCCGTGGTTCCAGCTATTTGGAAGGCTAAGGTGGAAGGATCACCTGAGTCCAGCAGGTTGAGGCCATGGTGGCTGAATGTGCCACTGCACTCCAACCTGAGCAACAGAGTGAGACTCCTACTCAAAAAAAAAAAAAGAAATTAGTTAAATTATAATAAAACTGGACAGAATGTGACAAGATGTTATAAAGCCACCAAAAATGATGTGATTCTTTCTGATAAGTATTAAATATGGATAACGGGTATATGAAGGTTCATGATTCTATTCTACATAAATACATTTGCTTTTATTAAAAACAAAAACAAGCCGGGCTCGGTGGCTCAGCCTGTAATCCCGTGCCTTTGGGAGGCTGAGGGGAGTGGAATGCCTGAGCCTGTGGGTTCGAGAC